>NC_083718.1:4768030-5071060 GCF_028564815.1 Eubalaena glacialis | reverse complement strand
TATAGTTCTTATAAGATGAAAAAATGTATCTAAGATATTAGATATTTAGGAGAAAATAGTTGTTTATGAAGTAGATTCTATGAGACAACAAGTGCAAATATCAAGATAATTGTTATTCAGAAAATGGATAATCTCACTGGAACTAGTCTTTACCTCCACAAAAGCCACCTGAAGTGATCTCTTCTTCAAATACATCAGAGAAACCCTTTCCTGCATTTAGTTTTGCCAGTCGACCATCGATAAACTGAAATTAAAAAGTGTCAAATATGTTAATTTTCATTTACTTCAAAGATTTAATTTTTACTTACAACAAAAATATTAATAGCAGACACTCATATAAATTACACACATGTGTGTACACACATATAGATACATGACAAGAAAATTCTCAAACCACTGAAATAGCAGGTACTTCGTAAACAGCAGCTTATTAGTTAAATGACAAATGTACGGCACAGACTAACTTCACTAACAAGAAATAAAACAGTGTGGCGGTAAAGGTCAAAGCCTCTGTGAGGGTCTGCGTGAGGCTGCTGCCAGGCGAGCCTTGGCCCGTGAGGCTGTGTCCTCCCCCCAGGCCTCAGTTTTCTCAGTATCTGCCTCATGGCATTGCTGCAAACATTAAATTAAATTAACACAGACTTATTAGCACAGCCTCTGATGCAGTAAGCATCCAAGAAATGTTAGACATTACTATTTTTGAGGTTAATATTAACTTCATCCAGTAAAATAAAACACTCATCTAAAATGTTTTAAAGCATAACAGAGCACCAGATAATTCTCACCATTTAACAACAAAATAAATATAACTTTCACAATTCCTGGCATATGTATTGACTGAATGATCAGAACTACGGTTATGAACATGAATATTGTTCAGGTAAACGCATGTTGACTTGACTTGAATGAGGTTGTTTTAAGCAGTATATTTCAGCATTCTGAAAGAAGAGATTGGGGTGGGAAATAGATGCTACCAAGAGCACCTGGAGATCCTTTTCAAAACACAGTACCTGGAGCGTATCGTCCACCACCTGTTTTGCCCCATCTCTGTCCTGTTCCTACATACACAGCATAGCAGAATCTTGGGGTTTTGAAAAATATCCTTAGGTGATTATTTTGCTGACCAATCCCAGGCATAAACCAGTGATATATTTTACACGCACATGTACTACTGGCACTTGGTTAGTTTTATATTGTTAATCTGTGGCATCTGACACTTGTATAACTTACATTATGAAAAATATTATAAATGTTTTGAGGTTTCTCCACTCATAAAGACGGTGAAGTATCTTTAAGGCTCCATTGCATGAGAGGCAAAGGATAACACAAGAAAAACTTAAATGATGCTTGAAGAGCAGACTTGAAGATTTGGGGATTAACATAAAATGTTCATTTTCATTCTGGAATTAATTAATCCTGGCCACAATTTTTTCACCCTAGAAATTTAAAGTTTAGGTAAAATAAGGTAGCTTATATTAGTTAAAATAAGAATTTTTAAAAAATTCTCACAGTCTGCCCTAGTTTTCTGGTTAAATGGTTAGTGGACAAAGCAACTAAGGGGAGTGGTGAGGGCAGTGCTGTTCCCAGGCAGCAAGGTGAAGATCAGGAACAGCAGGAAGTCACATCAGTTGTAAGATTCTGAGACAGAAATGTCTTACAGACCCAAATTAATGAAGAATGGCAAATGAATCAAGAGATTCATATTCAAAATGTGGTTTAACTACCTTATTACCATAGAATGGTTTTAACCAAAAATGTGGTAAAATGGGTTTAAACAGACATAGTCTAAAAGGATACAGTCCTGGGGGGACCTACAAGATGGTGGAGGAGTAAGACGTGGAGATCACCTTCCTCCCCACAAATACACCAAAAATACATCTACATGTGGAACAACTCCTACAGAACACCTACTGAACGCTGGCAGAAGACCTCAGACCTCCCTAAAGATGCCTGAAGGTGACCTACATGCAGAGGCAGGGCCAAATCCAAAGCTGAACCCCAGGAGCTGTGCGAACAAAGAAGAGAAAGGGAAATCTCTCCCAGCAGCCTCAGGAGCAGCGGATTAAATCTCCACAGTCAACTTGATGTACCCTGCATCTGTGGAATACCTGAATAGACAACGAATCATCCCAAAATTGAGGCGGTGGACTTTGGGAGCAACTGTAGACTTGGAGTTTGCTGTCTGCAACTGACTTGTTTCTCATATTTATGTTTATTTTAGTTTTTACCACTTGTTATCACTGGTAGATTTATTTATTGGTTTGGTTGCTGTCTTCCTTTTTTTAAAATTTTTATTATTGTTTATGTTAATAATTTTATTTTCCTTCCTCCCTCCCTCTCTCCTCCCTCCCTTTCTTTCTTTCTTTCTTTTTTCTCCCTTTTCTTATAAGCCGTGTGGCTGACAGGATCTAAGTGCTCCTGCCTGGTGTCAGGCCTGAGCCTCTGAGGTGGGAGAGCCAAGTTCAGGACATTGGACCACCAGACACCTCCTGGCCTCACATAATATCAATCAGTGAGAGCTCTCCCAGAGATCTCCGTCTCAATGCTAAGACCCAGCTCCACTCAACGACCAGCAAGCTACAGTGCTGGACACCTGATGCCAAACAACAAGCAAGACAGGAACACAACCCCACCCATTAGCAGAGAGGCTGCCTAAAAGCATACTGAGTTCACAGACACCCCAAAACACACCACCAGACGTGGCTCTGCCCACTAGAGAGACAAGATCCAGCCCCACCCACCAGAACACAGGCACCAGTCCCCTTCACCAGGAAGCCTACACAACCCACTGAACCAACCTCACCCACTGGGGGCAGGCATCAAAAACAACGGGAACTACAAACCTGCAGCCTGTGAAAAGGAAACCCCAAACACAGTAAGTTAAACAAAATGAGAAGACAGAGAAATATGCAGCAGATGAAGAAGCAAGGTAGAAATGCACCAGACCAAACAAATGAAGAGGAAACAGGCAGTCTACCTTAAAATGAATTCAGAGTAATGATCGTAAACATAATCCAAAATCTTGGAAATAGAATGGAGAAAATACAAGAAACATTTAACAAGGACCTTGAAGAACTAAAGAGCAAACAAACAATGAGAAACAACACAATAAATGAAATTAAAATTTCTCTAAAAGGAATCAATAGCACAATAACTGAGGCAGAAGAACGGATAAGTGACCTGGAAGATAAAATAGGGGGAATAACTACTGCACAGCAGAATAAAGAAAAAAGAAAGAAAAGAATTGAGGACAGTCTCAGAGACCTCTGGGACAACATTAAATGCACCAACATTCAAATTATATGGGTCCCCGAAGAAGAAGAGAAAAAGAAAGGGTCTGAGAAAATATTTGAAGAGATTATAATTGAAAACGTCCCTAACGTGGGAAAGGAAATAGTCAATCAAGTCCAGGAAGCACAGAGAGTCCCATACAGGATAAATCCAAGGAGAAGCAGGCCAAGACACATTAATCAAACTATGAAAAATTAAATACAAAGAAAAAATATTAAAAGCAGCAAGGGAAAAGCAACAAATAACATACAAGGGAATCCCCATAAAGGTAACAGCTGATCTTTCAGCAGAAACTCTGCAAGCCAGAAGGGAGTGGCAGGACATATTTAAAGTGATGAAAGGGAAAAACCTACAACCAAGATTACTCTACCCAGCAAGGATCTCATTCAGGTTCGATGGAGAAATTAAAAACTTTACAGACAAGCTAAAGCTAAGAGAATTCAGCACCACCAAACCAGCTTTACAACAAATGCTAAAGGAACTTCTCTAGGCAGGAAACACAAGAGAAGGAAAAGACCTACAATAACAAACCCAAAATAATTAAGAAAATGGTAATAGGAACATACATATCGATAATTACCTTAAATGTAAATGGATTAAATGCTCCAACCAAAAGACATGGACTGGCCAAATGGATACAAAAACAAGACCGGTATATATGCTGTCTACAAGAGACCCACTTCAGACCTAGGGACATATACAGACTGAAAGTGAGGGATGGAAAAAGATATTCCATGCAAATGGAAATCAAAAGAAAGCTGGAGTAGCAATTCTCATATCAGACAAAATAGACTTTAAAATAAAGACTATTACAAGAGACAAAGAAGGACACTACATAATGATCAAGGGATCAATCCAAGAAGAAGATATAACAAATGTAAATATTTATGCACCCAGCATAGGAGCACCTCAATACATAAGGCAAATGCTAACAGCCATAAAAGGGGAAATCGACAGTAATGCAATCATAGTAGGGGACTTTAACACCCCACTTTCACCAACAGACAGATCATCCAAAATGAAAATAAATTTGGAAACACAAGTTTTAAATGACACATTAGGCAAGAAGGACTTAATTGATATTTATAGGACACTCCATCCAAAAACAACAGAATACACATTCTTCTCAAGTGCTCATGGAACATTCTCCAGGATAGATCATATCTTGGGTCACAAATCAAGCCTTGGTAAATTTAAGAAAATCGAAATCGTATCAAGTATCTTTCCAACCACAATACTATGAGACTAGATATCAATTACAGGAAAAAAACTGTAAAAAACACAAACACATGGAGGCTAAACAATATGCTATTAAATAACCAAGAGATCACTGAAGAAATCAAGAGGAAATCAAAAAATACCTAGAAACAAATAACAATGAAAACACAACGACCCAAAACCTATGGGATGCAGCAAAAGCAGTTCTAAGAGGGAAGTTCATAGCAATAGAATCCTACCTCAAGAAACAAGAAAAAGCTCAATAAACAACCTAACCTTACACCTAAAGCAATTAGAGAAAGAACAAAAAACCCCCAAAGTTAGCAGAAGGAAAGAAATCATAAAGATCAGATCAGAAATAAATGAAAAAGAAATGAAGGAAACAATAGCAAAGATCAACAAAACTAAAAGCTGGTTCTTTCAGAAGATAAACAAAATTGATAAACCATTAGCCAGACTCATCAAGAAAAAAAGGGAGAAGACTCAAATCAACAGAATTAGAAATGAAAAGGGAGAAGTAACAACTGACACTGCAGAAATGCAAAGGATCACGAGAGATTACTACAAGCAATTATATGCCAATAAAATGGACAACCTGGAAGAAATGGACAAATTCTTAGAAATGCACAACCTTCCGAGACTGAACCAGGAAGAAATAGAAAATATAAACAGACCAATCACAAGCACTGAAATTGAAACTGTGATTAAAAATTTTCCAACAAACAAAAGCCCAGGACCAGATGGCTTCACCTGCGAATTCCATCAAACATTTAGAGAAGAGCTAACACCTATCTTTCTCAAACTCTTCCAAAATATAGCAGAGGGAGGGACACTCCCAAACTCACTCTACGAGGCCACCATCGCCCCGATACCAAAACCAGACAAAGATGTCACAAAAAAGGAAAACTACAGGCCAACATCACTGATGAATACAGACACAAAAATCCTCAACAAAATAATAGCAAGCAGAATCCAACAGCACATTAAAAGGATCGTACACCATGATCAAGTGGGATTTATCCGAGGAATGCAAGGATTCTTCAGTATATGCAAATCAATCAATGTGATGCACAATGTTAACAAACTGAAGGATAAAAACCATATGATCATCTCAAAAGATGCAGAAAAAGCTTTCGTCAAAACTGAACACCCATTATGATAAAAATTCTCCAGAAAGTAGGCATAGAGGGAACTTACCTCAACATAATAAAGGCCATATACAACAAACCCATAGCCAACATCGTTCCTAATGGTGAAAAACTGAAACCATTTCCTCTAAGATCAGGAAAAAGACAAGGTTGCCCACTCTCACCACTTAGTCAACATAGTTTTGGAAGTTTTACCCACAGCAATCAGAGAAGAAAAAGAAATAAAAGGAATCCAAATCGGGGAAGAAGAAGTAAAGCTGCCACTGTTTGCAGATGACATGATAATATACATAGAGACTCCTAAAGATGCCACCAGAATGCTACTAGAGCTAATCAATGAATTTGGTAAAGTAGGAGCATACAAAATTAATGTACAGAAATCTCTTGCATTCCTATACACTAATGATGAAAAATCTGAAAGTGAAATTAAGAAAACACTCCCATTTACCATTGCAACAAAAAGAATAAAATATCTAGGAATAAACCTACCTAAGGAGACAAAAGACCTGTATGCAGAAAATTATAAGACACTGATGAAAGAAATTAAAGATTATACAAATAGATGGAGAGATATACCTTGTTCTTGGATTGGAAGAATCAACATTGTGAAAATGACTCTACTACACAAAGCAATCTACAGATTCAGTGCAATCCCTATCAAACTACCACTGGCATTTGTCACAGAACTAGAACAAAAAATTTCACAATTTGTATGAAAACACAAAAGACTCTGAATAGCCAGAGCAATCTTGAGAAAGAACAATGTAGCTGGAGGAATCAGGCTCCTGACTTCAGTCTATACTACAAAGCTACAGTAATCAAGACAGTATGGTACTGGAACAAAAACAGAAATATAGATCAATCGAACAGGAAAGAAAGCCCAGAGATAAACCCACACACCTATGGTCACCTTATCTTTGATAAAGAAGGCAAGAATATACAATGGAGAAAAGACAGCCTCTTCAATAAGTGGTGCTGGGAAAACTGGACAGCTACATGTAAAAGAATGAAATTAGAACACTTCCTAACACCATACACAAAAATAAACTCAAGATGAATTAAAGACCTAAATGTAAGGCCAGACACTACAGAACTCTTAGAGGAAAACATAGGCAGAACACTCCATGACATAAATAACAGCAGGATCCTTGTTGACCCACCTCCTAGAGAAATGGAAATAAAAACAAAAATAAACAAATGGGACCTAATGAAACTTAAAAACTTTTGCAGAGCAAAGGAAACCATAAACAAGATGAAAAGACAACCCTCAGAGTAGGAGAAAATATTTGCAAACGAAGCAACCGACAAAGGACTAATCTCCAAAATATACAAGTAGCTCATGCAGCTCAATATCAAAAATCAAACAACCCAATCCAAAAATGGGCAGAAGACCTGAACAGACATTTCTCCAAATAAGATATACAGATTGCCAAGAAACATATGAAAGGACACGCAACATCACTAATCATTGGAGAAATGTAAATCAAAACTACAATGAGGTATCACCTCAGACCAGTCAGAATGGCCATCATCAAAAAATCTACAAACAATAAATGCTGGAGAGGGTGTGGAGAGAAGGGAACCCTCTTGCACTGTTGGTGGGAATGTAAATTGATACAGCCACTATGGAGAACAGTATGGAGGTTCCTTAAAAAACTAAAAATAGAACTACCATATGACCCAGCAATCCCACTACTGGGCATATACCCTGAGAAAACCATAATTCAAAAAGAGTCATGTACCACAATGTTCATTACAGCTCTACTGACAAAAGCCAGGACATGGAAGCAACCTAAGTGTCCATCGACAGATGAATGGATAAAGAAGATGTGGCACATATATACAATGGAATATTACTCAGTCATAAAAAGAAATGAAATTGAGTTATTTGTAGTGAGGTGGATGGACCTCGAGTCTGTCATACAGAGTCAAGTAAGTCAGAAAGAGAAAACCAAATACCATATGCTAACACATATATATGGAATCTAACAAAAAAGTGGTTCTGATGAACCTATGGGCAGGACAGGAATAAAGTCGCAGACATAGAGAATGGACTTGAGGACATGGGGAGGGAGAAGGGAAAGCTGGGACGAAGTGAGAGAGTGGCATTGACATACATACACTACCAAATGTAAAATAGATAGCTAGTGGGAAGCAGCTGCATAGCACAGAGAGATCAGCTCGGTGCTTTGTGACCCCCTAGAGGGGTGGGAAGGGAGGGTGGGAGGGAGATGCAAGAGGTAGGGGATATGGCGATATATGTATATGTGTAGCTGATTCACTTTGTTATACAGAAGAAACTAACACAACATTGTAAAGCAATTATACGCCAATAAAGATGTTAAAAACTAAAAAAAAAAAGAAAAAGGATCCGGTCCTGGCTTTTTTGTTAAGAGTATGAGTTGCTCTCATAAAAATTAGAACTGAGGGCAGGGGCCGTAGATTATCCATTTTTACAGCCACGTTATGCTTGGCACAGAGAAGGTTCTGATAGAACAAATGAAAATGAACGTGGAGTTTGGAGTCTGAAAGCCCTCCCTCACACTCTGCCACTTATTAGCTTTATGATCTCAGGCAACCTGCCATCTCTGGGACTCTGTTTCCCCTTGTATAAAATGGGAATAATAACGAGGGACTGAATACACTGAAACAATGTTAAAGGGCATACACTTTACATGGTTTTAAAGTTAAAGAACTATAAGTTGTGGAATTATTCATTTCATCTCGAGGTAAAAGATAGTAACTTCCAACCTTGGGCACCTTTGCTACATACAATAAATGGTTAATGTGAAAATAATATAGTTTAAAATGCTTGCAGAATTTGACTTGCACACACTTTCAGCACAGTATGATAAATCAAACTAAAGTGATCTAAGGTGATGGATTTTGAAAAAATAAGGTGAAGCAAAATGATAAATTTAAAATAATACATTACTGACAAATGGAACAAACTAAGACATCCTTTTAAAGGACTTAATTTGCCTTAAAAGATTAAGACTACAAGACTTTTTAAAAGGTTTTCATTTTTGTGTTTACTGGAAATAATCCATTCATTTTAGTTTGAGTTGAACAGTTCAAGTCTAAAAAGAGATAAATCCCCAAACTATTTACTGATGATGTGTTTTTGAGGATGAGTAACTACTCTGTGTTACTAAACTAGTGATTTGAGCCAATAGAAATTCATCACTTGGTAAAATGCCCCGTGTTATCACTGACTTTGCAAACAATCCTGTCAGTGACTGACACTTATCAACATACATACTTAATGAAAATGTCTGTTCTTAAAAGATTAATTTTGTGTGCACACACACGCACACACACACACACACACACATTACATACACACACATACCAATGCGGACACCCAGGAATAACTGAGAAGCGGTATTAATGGAGAGGAATGTTGAACCTAACAGTTCTCTAAACTCCTTTTTCTATTTTTGATTCAATAACAGCTTTTATTTTTTCCAAGTGAGATTGGTTCATGGTCACACCACTCTAATAACTCTGGAGCATTTCATAGTAAGGGAAAACAGTAGCTACAGTTGTACAGACATAATTTTGAACTAAAAAGTATTACCTTTTGGAAAAGCAATGTCTATATAATGTACCTGTCGCTTGACTAGTACTTACCCACATCACTTAGTAAACATGTATCTAAGACATAAGTTAAAATTAGGTGCAAGTAGATTTTTAAAAGAATTTATGAGTATGCTTTAAGTTAATGCTTTTTACATAAATCTTAGTATTTTGCTTTTTATTCCAAAAGTAAAAATTAAAACCTGGAACTAAACATGCTAAATAATCACACGAAAACTTAAATAACATAACTGGAAATCTCAAAAACATTCATAGACATAATTCCATACTATAGATTCCATAATTTACTTATAAACTATAAATAGACAAAAGTTATTTAAAAAGAATAAATATAATTCTCAAGATCAATAACATCATCCCCTCTAAGTCATTAACAGTTGCAAGAACTGGATTTTGTTAATCCATACAATGTGCTCTTAAAGTGGTGTAACAGGTTACAAGATAAATGTAATTTAAGCAGCGAAACTGCTTCCTGCTGACTCTTTTTTTTTGGATATTGACATCACTAAGGCTTTCCAAAGAGCTTTTATCTTCAAACAACCATCTTAATAGGAAACTGAGTCAATCTAAAGAAATTATCTGTTGTTGTAAATGCCCTTCAGTAAGCACTATTGTTAAATGGAAATGAACATCTCCACTTCAGTTTTTAACATGTAATTAAATATAAAATGAATTTTTACAAATGTAATAAAACATAAAGAACAGACTTGATGGCAAGCATCTTTACAAAAAATATAAAAAGTATGTTCTGATCAGATTCACAAGTTAAACGTGAATAGATGGCCAGAGGGAATGTATCTTTCCTCTGAGAGACAAAGTGTATGTTTTTCATAGTTCTTTGATTCTTCACCAGTCAGCGAGTTTCTGGCATTTAGTCCAAAACTCCAAAACAAGTTATGCTATTAATCCGTGTTCTGATGACTTCAGTGGTCTAGGAATATGTCCTATAAATATTTAATTGCATTTGATCCATCAAAACTCTGAGGACGACAATAATTAAATTTCAAGATTCTTATATGATTTTAAAAGAAATATTTGATTTTTTAATTAAAAGCTCATAAAAAGATTGTTCTGGGGAGAGGGGGCCAGGGGAGCACTTCTCTACCAAGCTGGGGAGGGGGGAGGGGGAGGACTGTTTTTAGTGCCAATGTGACAGTCTTGTCCCTGAAGAAAAGCGGCAGATACACTGGAGCCACACAACACACAAACCCACACGCCCACACCCCTTCTCCACCTGAAGGAGAAATGACCAAGTCTCAAAAATTTACCTCGTATTAGAAACCCTTCTTGGGCACAAAGATAACTATTAAAGTCTTGAGAGCTAGAGAAAAAGACATTTTTTAACGAATTGGAAATCTTTAGAAATTTAAAGAAAAGTTTAAATACTGTAAAAAAATTACTTTTAAAATATATTAATTTCTTATGGATCTTTAAATTTTCCTTTCTATATAACGCTTTGGGCTAAAAAAAAAAAAAGTAGTCTAATTTAAATATTTCTTCTTAAACAGGCTCAGTAAACCTTGACAGGTTAGTGAAAACTACACTGAAGTGCTACAATAAATTAATCAACAGATACTTACAGACATCTGCTAAATGCTAGGCATTCAGTTAGTAGCTGTATATAAACACAAACTGCTATAACAAGTGGGAAAAAGGTAGGTCAGCTTAAAGCTAAACCAAGAGAATTAAGTATGTGAAGGAACAGAAATCGTTATTTTTATTTCATTTCAAGGATTAGGTAATCATATGACTGTAGTATACTAAATTAGACCACCATGGTATAAGGAACAGAAAAACACTTTGAAGGTATTATAAAAAGCCCACTCAGTGCAATTTATCATCAGAACTAATAAATTAATGGGACAACAACGCTCCTTCCAGGATATATCAACAGACACAAAATAATCTGCAACAGAATTAAGTCTTTTGAGCTTCATGACCACCAGACAAAAAAAATTCATTAATTTGTTCATTCAATAAACATTTAATTGAATGTTTACTATATGCCAGGCACTTTTCTAGATGCCTAAAAAAACAGAAATGAATGAAACAGACAAAAATTCAAGCGTTCGTAATGTTTAAACATCTAGCGTTTGGGGACGGAGGGACAGAACAGATAGCATGAAATAAATGTAATAAATTATGCAATGTGTTAGAAGGGAATGAGTGTTGGAAAATAAAACAGACCTGAACAAGGGAGCTCAGGGAGTGTGGGGCAAGGAGCTTTCAGCTGTCGACAGTGTGGTCCAGGGCAGACATCACCATGAGGACGACACCTGAGCCGAGGCTGGAGGGCAATGAGGCAGCGAGCCCGTGGTCCGGGGGAGAAGAGGACCCAGGAAAGGGGAACCACGGGCATCAACAAGGCACAGAGCAGGTGTGGACGCACCCAGCAGGCCTGTACCGAGGTCCAGGGGTTTAGAGAAAAACCAAGCAGCAGTGATGCCTGTTCTCACCTTAATTCACAATCTGCTGTCTCAACGGTGCTCTGAACGATGCCGAACAACCTCCTTTTTCTCCAGACCGCTCACTCTCCATCTACTTCAGGTCTTCTCTCCCCTTAAAGGTCCAACCACCTCCCCTTCCTCTCTCAGCCCATGACCTTGCTTCCTAATCTCACTGGGAAAAAAAAAAAAGAAACCTAAAGCAACTGAAAGAGAAATTCTGCCAGCTCCTGGCTCACGCCCCCGCTCCTTCCTGCTGTACACGGGGTGTCTGCTCCTCAGGGACCAGCTCCTCTAGCGCTTCCCCCTCCTATCTCCTGAGTAGACCCGTCTCTGCCAGGTCTGCCCTACAGCCCACGAACACGTGCCTTCTCCTCCTGACCCCATGTCTTCTCTGGCCTTGTCCACTTTGACGCTCCTCTTTAGGGTAAAACTCAGAAGCGTGGCCAGTACTGTTGTCTCCAGGCCCTCCCCGCCTGCACCCCAATCACAAGGTCTCCCTCACCTCTCCGGTAAAGCTGCTCCTGCTGGGGTCATCCTACCTCCATGTTACTAAATCCAGTGCTCAAGTCCAAGTTCTTCCTTTAATCAACCTGTCACAAGCATCTGACACAGCTGGTCCCTCCACTATGGTGTCCTTTCTCTACTTGGTCCCAAAAGTACTCACTAGCCTGAATTCTCTCCTACCTCCAGGGTTACTCACTCCTTCTCAGCCTCCTTGGTCATTGCCCTCTGCTATTTCCTGGTCCCTGGACCTCTGGTCATTCCTATTCATACTCACTCCTTTGGTCGTCTCACTTGGTCTCCAGTCTAATGACTTTAACTACTATCTACAACTGATGACTCCCAAATTTATATCTCAGGTCTAATTTTCGCCTCTGCCTCATCTATCCATTTGCCTAATAAATATCTTACTTGGATGTCTAAAAGGCATCTCAGACTTAACATGTCCAAAACTGAACTCTTATTCTTCCCACCAAAATTTCTCCTGCTCACAATCTTGCCCATTTAGATAAAATGCGAATACATCCTGCCAGTTTCTTGGATGAGAAATCATGCAATCATCCCTGACTCCTTTCTCTCACACTGCACGTTAAATCTTTCAGAACATCCATTGGCTATCTTCAGAACAGATCCACAGTCTGACCAGTTCTCTCATCTTCCACAGACCAGTTCCAGACTGCCCTCTCTTCTCACACAGATTACAGCACAGCCTCTATATCTTCCTTCTGCTTCCCCCATGACCACCCTACAGGATGGTGCCCAAATGCCACATTCCCCATGAAATCTACACTGACTATGCTACTGTAAGGTGCAATCTCACCCCAACCCCTGGTGGTCCCCCTTCTTGTTCTATTTACTTTTCCACAGTCCTTATCATCTCTGAACATTCTACATAATTTAGTTAACTTATTGTTGGTCCCCCTCCCACTAGAAACACAGAATTCACAACGTCAGAAATTCTTTTCTGCTTTGTTCTCCAAAGTATCCCAGCACCCAGAACACTTCCTAGTAGACAGTAGACACTCAAATTATACTGTTGAATGAGAGAATGAATAAAGAATACTGAGATGAGTGTTTCTAAAATTTTAGTGTGCCTATTTTTATGGTATTTCATTAATAATGTAAATTTCTGGGTTTTAATCCAAGCCTCCTAAATCCAAAATTTTTGAAGGTGAGACTCAAGAAGATGCATCTTTAACAGACTTTCTAGCTAAATCTGACGCAGGTGGTTTGAGCCCACATTTAGACAAACGCTGTTTAGGATACTACTTGAAATTCGCTAACAAAGGATGCTGAAAAAAATGTATCCCTGGTCCTAATAAGCTCTCTCTCCTTGTGTATTCCTTTTTCTACCAATAGGTGTCCATGTCTTCCCTATGTCACATGTTACTTTTATTCTTTTTTCATGTTATAAAATATGTGCTTGATACAATTACCATCTCCCATCCATTCATATGTCAAATATTTCCTAATACTCTCGAACTGTTGAATTTTTAGTACTAGTAATGCATGTGTTGATCTTAGCTATAGATAACATACCATAAATAAGTAACTATCGTGCTTCTTTCAAAAAAGATCAATAGGAAAATGTAGAAATGTATAAGAATTTATTATTTATGTTAAAAGCTTTCTAAAATCTCCAGCTAACATAAAAGGAAAATATTTGGCTTTTGACCCACTCCTTTTATCCAATATCTTATGAAGTCAGAGAAAGTGGGTCGTAGCACAAAATACAGAGAGCACTGAGGATCCCACAGAATTTTCACTTTCATACACTATACCATTAAGTGACTCTAGGTTTGAAATTATAGACACCACTCAGTTGAAACACCTGACTCCTACAATGTTTGGATTTTCCCAAATGAAATAGATGAAGAGCTTACAAAATATCCATTATATTCAATTTTATGAGCTCATCATCTACCAAAATCATAAAGACATTTTCCTGCCTATTTCTTATAACAGGAATAGCAGTTTTTATTTGATTTCTTTATTTAACAGTATTAAGTGTCTACTATAAACTAGATATTAGGATACAAACACTTTAAAAATGATCCTTGTCTTTACAGAGCCTACAACTCAGGAAGGAGCCAAACAAACCAACAAATATCATATGGTACAAATCCAAGATGCTAAAAGGCAAGGAATTCTTAAAAGACTGAGAGATCAAGAAGCTGCAAAAGGGACTTCTGAACCAAGTCTTAAAGAATGACTGAGTTGAGTAACGTAAAATGGAGAGAGAGCGTTCAAGCCAGAGAAGACAGGAAGGCAACAAGCATAGATGCATTTATTCATTCCTTTACTCCTGAAGGGATGGTAAGTGTTAGTGGCTCTGTGGATCCAAGTCCTAACTCTACCACATACTAGCTGCTGTGTACACTCTTAGCAAATTATTTAACCTTCCCATAATTTAGGTTTATAACCTGCAAAGTGGCAGTAATAAAGTAGGTCATTGTGAAGACTAAACTAGTCTAGATAAAGCACTCAAACAGTACCCTGCCTAAGTCAATAGTCAATAAATGTTATTTTTATTTATTCATAATGACCATCATTCATTCTCTCACTATTTACTAAGTATCCATTACAATTCAAGTGAGAAGCATAAAGAGGTGAAACCATTTTCAGAGACCTAAGAGCAAACACCCAGAATGGCTGCAGTAAGGGTATTTAGAGAAGTATTAGAGAAAAAACTAGAGAGACAAATGCCAGAAGATGACGGATTCTGTGTGCCAGGCTAGGGTGTGAACGTCACCCTAGATATAATGAGAAAGATGTAAGATTTGCTTTTCAGAAAGAATGCTCTCAAAGCAGACTGGAGGATGGCTGGAAAGGGGTGCTAAATGAAAGAACACAAACTGGTTGCCCAACAAGTCACTGACACTGAAACAGGGGAGAATAAAAAAGGTAAATCTAATATTTTGAAAGCAGAATCAACAGAACATAGTAAACAACTAGAAACTGGGTGCAAGAAAGGTTCGTGGTGATGGTATGAGAAAAGATGACGCCTAATTTTCTGGTTTAGGCAACAGGGTAGAATTAGTTCCCAAAAGAAGGGGTGCAGGAGGGGCCAGTATGTGTGTGTATGTGCAGATGCACGTATGTATATGGGTGATGCACGTGTTTGTATGGGAGTGTATGTATATGCATACACGCATGTATACATTTGCATGGGTCTAGACTAAAGATATGTTTAGGACTTATCATAATAGGTAATTAACGCATGTATGGTCCTACATAAGGAAGCCCAGTGAGCTGGTATGAGCTAGAGACGTAGAGATCTGAGGACAGAGACATTCAGGGTACAGACAGAGGCAAGCGTAATGATAAAGGGCCCAGGAGGAACTGCCTAGAGAAAGGGAAAAAGTTAGAATGTTATATCACGGATAAAAAGAACAAGAGTATTCTAAGAAGTACTACTAGTCAATATGCCAATAACTGAGCAGAGAGAGGGCTCTTTTCCTATTCACTACAGCTGTAGAAACAAAGGCTACCCTCGCAGGAGAAACCACATGCCCGCTCTTTTTAAAAACAATTTACACTAGCCAGGACATGGAAGCAACCTAAGTGTCCATCGACAGGTGAACGGATAAAGAAGATGTGGCACATATACACAATGGAATATTACTCAGCCATAAAAAGAAACGAAATTGAGTAATTTGTAGTGAGGTGGATGGACCTAGAGTCTGTCACACAGAGTGAAGTAAGTCAGAAAGAGAAAAACAAATACCATATGCTAACACATATATATGGAATCTAAAAAAAAAAAAAAAAAAAAATGGTTCTGATGAACCTAGGGGCAGGACAGGAATAAAGACGCAGACGTACAGAATGGACTTGAGGACACGGGGAAGGGGAAGGGGAAGCTGGGATGAAGTGAGAGAGTGGCATGGACATATATACACTACCAAATGTAAAACAGATAGCCAGTGGGAAGCAGCTGCATAGCACAGGGAGATCAGCTCGGTGCTTTGTGACCACCTAGAGGGGTGGGATAGGGAGGGTGGGAGGGAGACGCAAGAGGGAGGAGATATGTGGATATATGTATATGTATAGCTGATTCACTTTGTTATAAAGCAGAAACTAACACACCATTGTAAAGCAATTATACTTCAATAAAGATGTTAAAAAAAAAAGAAAAGAAAAATTACAAACCAAAAAAAAAAAAAAAAACAGGTGTTCTCTTCCAGTATGCAGAATGAGAACATTGTTGGATGGGAAAGTTTGAGAAAGACACATTTATATTATCTTATGAGGAACACTAAAACAGGTTTTGCCAAGTTGAATTTCCCTATCATTTTCCACTCTGATAAAGTTAGAATATGGACAAGCAGAATTATTTTGTGGAAAAAATGTATCTACTGTAATATATTTGAGCTCCAGATGTCCAACAGTGACCTAGGCTGCCAGCGAACAGAGAGTCTGTATTCATGGACATCCCACAGGTCTGTGGTTCTGCATGAGGCTCTGGGATCTCCACACTAAGTTCAGCCACGGTCCTTGGCCATGGAGAGTGTATAGTAAAATGAGCAGAAACAACTTTAGTTCCCGTGGCCTTAATAACAAACAATACCCAAGAAAATAATTTCCTCTGCTGGGTTAGTGTAATAGGAAACAAAAGGAAGAGACCTAAAAATAACGGCTTAAATCTCTGTAAAGCTGCAAGCTAAAGAAGGTGCTGTCAAAACCATGAGTTTAAGAAGTGGTTTCTGGGATTCCTTCCAAATCCATTATCTAAAGAGGAATTTATCCAAATGGAACTTCCTATCATCTGTCTAAGCCATGTTTATTCCATGGTATCATGGAATGTTAGAGCCGAAAGGTATCTCAGACTTAGTGACCTTTTAGTCTAATTCATGTTACAGATGCAGTAACTGAGGTCTAAAGAGTATAAGAAGTCAGCTGTGAGTGAAAACAAAGCCTATTACCGGCGAATCCAGAAATAGTAAAAAAAAAAAAAAAAAAAAAAAAAAAAAAAAAAAAAATATGTTTTTATACAACACTTAAGGAATTTAAATAATAATAACTTAAGTAATTAATAGCCTAATTAATAATGACAAAGCCAACTACCAGAACATTTCCTCCCTACAGAAAAGATCATAATCCTTTCAGCTTATCCTTTCCTTGTCTTTCTTTATAGTTTTATCACGTTTCCCTAAATAATACATTATTTAGTTTTCCTCGCTGTTGAACATTATTACATAAAAGGACTCATCATATCAATTCTTCAGTGATTTGTTCCTTTAATTCATTCACATTTAGTTTTACTGAAGCTCGTTCATCTCCCTGTTGTGTAGCTGTTCTATTGTATGAATGTAACAATTTACTCATCTTAATACTGATGACTGTCTAAGATTACCAGCAGTACTTTGCTGTTATATGAGTAATTTTAGTAGATGATTTTTGGTGCAGAATTTAGAGTGAAATTGCTGGGTCAAAAGAAACTGAAGTTTAAGTCATAGCGCCAAAGTGTTTTGTCAATAAGTTGTGCAAATTTTCACTCCCCTCAACAGCTGAAACTTGGTCCCGTGCTCCATGCCTTTGCCAAAATTTGAGATTTTCAGGTTTTTAAAACTGGGCCAGTCTGGTGAGTGTGAGGTGGTATTTCATTATGTTTTTTATTTGCTGTTCTCTGATTACAGATGAGGTTGAGCATCTTGTATATCTTTATTAGCCATTCAGGTTTCTTCATTCGCATGTGCTTATCCAAATCTTTTGCACAATTATATGTTTTTTACTGACATGCGGGAGTTTGTTTTTTTATATTCTAGTTTCTAAACTCTTGGGTGGTTCAAAAGTATTGCAAATATGGAGTCTTTTGATGGCCAAAAGTTCTTAATTTCAATGAAGTCAAATTTATTAGGCTATTTCTTTATGTCCTAAGTAACTTGTCTTTATACTCAAAGTAATAATGTCAGTTTGGTGTCTTACTTTCTAAATCTTTATGGTTTTTTTGGCTAAATTATATATGTGAGGGGTTCCAATGGTAATAGATAGAACCCTTCTCAAAGGGAAACATTAGTGTTTTAAGTATGATGTTTATTGCAAATATCTTTAATCATGCCTTTTTGATTTTATCATGACTCTCATGAATATTACGAAAAATCTGTGCATCTGTTGAGATGATCTAATGATTTTACTCCTATAATCAGTTAACGTAGTGAATTACATTCATAGATTTCCTAATGTGTAACTACCATTTAATTTCTGGAATAAAGTCAACCTGCCCATGAAGCAGTATCCTTTTTACACCTTGTTAGAATTGGCTGAAAATACTTTGTTTAAATTTTTGCATCTGTGGGCATGAGTGAGCCTGGCTTATAATGTTTTCTTCTCATGCTGTCTTAGGTTTTAGAATCAAGGTTATCCTGGCCTTACAAAAGAGACTGAAGAGTATCTCCCTTTTGCCATAGTCAAAACAGGAATTTTTTGGAATTTGAAGTGGAACCATTTGATTCTGGAATGTGTGGGAGAATCGGCCTGTCTTACACAGTAAATATTGGTTAAATTTAATTAACATATTTACCATTTATTTTGCTCTTCCTTCCTTCTTGCATTTCAGACATTCCATCTTGGATCTGAGAAAACTTTCTCTCTGAATTACTTTCTTAAAGTACTTCCTTAAGAATTCCTTTCTCCTGTTGGTAGGGTAGTCAGGGTTCAACCAGAGAAGCAGAACCAGTAAAAGATTTAAGAGACAGATAGACAGATACATATATACATATGAGATTTATTACAAGAAACTGGTTTACATGATTATGAGGGCTGGCTAAGCAGGTCAGAAATTCATAGGATAGGCAGTCAGGAAGGACAGACCATGGGCAGGTGGGACCACAGTCAGGGGCCGATGCTGCCACCCACAGGTGTAACTTCTCTCTTTCAGGAAAATCTCAGTCCTGTTTTACAAGCCTTCCAACTGCTTCCGACAGGCCCACCCAGCTTATGTAGGATTATCTTCCTTATTTAAAGCCAAATGATTAGGGGTTTAAATTACACATGTAAAAATACCTTCACAGCAATACTTAGATTAGCATTTGATTAAATAACTGGGGGCCGCAGCCTCACCAAGCGGACACATCATTAAAGCCAACACAGAGGGCAAACTCAGCTTTAGCAGGGAAATGTCTTCATGGCACTCTTGCAATTAAAAGGTATTTTAGTTGGTGTAGGATTCTAGGTATTTTTTCTCAACACACTGAAGATATGGCAGTATCTTCTGGATTCCACTGCTGCTGATGTGAAGTCATCTGTCAGTATTTGCTCTCTGAAAGTAATCTGTTTTTTCTCTTTTAAAAAAATTTCCTCTTTATTGAATGTTTTAGAGCTGAATCTGCTGTGTGGGTGTAGATTTCTTCTTATTTCCTCAGTTTGGAGATGTGGGACTTCCTGAATTTATAAAGTGTGCATGTAACTGGCTCTGGCCCTGTCCTTCCAACCAGCATCTCTCCTCCACTTCCTGTCTGCTCCTTTTAGAACTGATTGTATGGATTTGAGACATTTCCACTCCACCCTTTATGTTTATTAACCTCTTACATTTTCTACTTCTTCATGGCTCTGTACTATATTCTGGATAATTTCTTTTTCACATCTTTCAGTTCAGCAAATCTCTCTTTAGTTAGATCTGACTGGCTATTAACACATCAATTTCCTTTCATTTAAATTACATACTTCTTTACCAGTAGTTTATTTGCTACATTCTTAAAATTGTCTTTACATTCTTTAAAGTTTTTACGCCTTGAACATTTTTAAAGCTTGTCTTTTATTTCTTTGAACATCTTAAGCACAGCTATTTTATATTCTACTTCTGTTACATCCAGTATTTGAAGTCTCTGCAAGTCAGTTTCTGTCTGCTGTTTCTGGTTCACGATTTGTTTCCCCGTATGTCTAATGACTTTTAGGAGTGAAATTTCTCTTTGGGATCTTAGCTGGGAGAATTCCTTGATGCCTGGATGAAGGTGGATTCCTCAAGGAGGATGCGTATTTGCTTCTGCCTGAGGGCACTAACAGTCAGGATAACTTTACACTTGACTTGAGTTTGGTCAGACCAAATCAGGAATTATTAATTCAGGCTTCAGAGTCCTGTGCATGCTGGTGAGTGGCAACTTCTCAGCAGTGCTCTTTCCTCCCCTCCACTCATGCCAGAGCTTCAGATGTACAATCCCCAGGAAGTGGCTGAAGGGAAGGAGCACCTTTATTTCTTGTTTACCTTTACACTAAGTCTTCCCAGATTTATGGGAGTTGAATCTCCTATCACACTTCTCATCTTGGAGAGTAAGCACTGGGCTTTGTCTCCTGTGACCCTCACCACAAGATGTTTTTTCAAATTCTGCATTTTAAATTGTTTCAGTACATAAGTGAGCTCCGAATCCTTCCCTGCCATATTATCAGAAATTACAGTTCACTTTAATGCTTACCTTAAAATTATATGCTTCTCTCCTGGGTTCATGTTCTCTCAATTTTGATGCATAAGAATTGTCGAATAAAGAGAGGACCTGGGTAGTTCTTGACCCATAATGGATCACAAACTCATGGTCAGGAATACTAATCATTTGTACCTAATAAATATTTTTATATTCTTTCAGAAAGATCAGTAGTGTCTTTGAGAATTCATCTATGTTGATAATTTTTATCAATCGATTCCTTTTTTTTTTCCCTTTCCCCCCCAAGCTTTAGTGAAGCGTAACTGGTATACAAAAAACTGTGCATAATTAATGCAGACAATTTGCTGAGTTTGGGCAGATGTATATACTCCTGTTACCATCATCACAAACCAGGTAATAAACATGTCCATCACCTCCAAAAGTTTCCTTGTGTCCATTTATGTTCCTGTGGTAAGAACATTAGCAGGAGATCCACACTCCTAACACATTCCAAAGCACACAACACTGTACTGTCGGCACCTCGGATGCTGGACCTGACTCACCTTTACAACTTTGTGACGCTGTCAACAGAATCTCAAGTCCTTTCAGGGATACCTTCAACTATCTCTTTCTTAAGGTTCATAAAACAGTATCAAGTTCAAGAACACAGTCAATTGGTGTATGTAAAACTATCCAAGTTGTCCTATAATCGGTTCTACTTTGACCATTTTCATATTTTACATTTAGCCTTTTTGACCAAGTTATACTTTTAAAAAATCCTGCATAGATATGTATTTTGTTAATGTAACTGCTCTAAGGATGAGGCAGACCCTAAAATTTATGAGCTTCCACAAAGTTTCATGCACTGTCGAGCTGAGAGTGCACAGGTGTTAATTCACATAAACTGTATCACAACCTGTGGGGCAGGGTACGATCGATACTTGCTATTTTATAGAAAAAGAAACAGATACTTATGAACAAAACGCTATTGAGTGACAAAGCCAAGGTTTAACCCAACTCTACCTGACTCCTAAAATACATATGCTTTTTGTAGTTATGTAAAAAAAAAAAAAGACCATGTATGAACTTTATCAGACGATAAGACTCTAGTTACAGAATCTCAAAAAGGGAAGTAACACATCATTCTACCCAAGCATTCAGTCCTTGACCCCCATATAATTTGAGCTTCACAACTCAGCTTTGACAATGGGAGGTACAACTATCTCCTCTTGACAGACACAGCAAGGGCACTGATATTTAACTCAACAAGCATGCCCTGGACGACTAGCCTGGGACTGCACTGTGCTATACACGTCAGCATTTACAGACCATCACTTGATCCTGTTCCAGCCCTGGGAAGTAATGCAGTCTATACCGGAGCCCTCTAGGGGCAGAGAGCTCCAAAGGGAGCCCACTCCATCCTTGGAAATTCACAAGACATCTTTAATCTGGAAACCCACCAAACCTGGTTCCTTCTGTTCCTGAAAGCTGTGTACTGGACAAATCTAACCCTTTCTTTAAGGTAAACTTTCACATATTGGAAGAAAGGTATACCCCCACAGAGCATTCTTCTAACTCAGATCATTATTTAGAACATCCTCAGAATACAGATAAATAGTATTGGATTTTTTCACCATGCTGGTTTCTTTACTTATCTAATTTGAAGCTTATCTTGAGTTATTTGGTCTCTTTCCTCTTAACAGACAAAGGAATTTCTATTAACTTGTCCGCTTCTCAAGGGCATCACTGAGTTTTTATTCATGTCTGCATCCTGGCCCCGAGCACAGTTTATGACACACTGTAGGCCTTCATTAAATGTTGAATTCACATAGCTAACTTTACACTTAAAATTGTCATGTGGAATAAGAAAAGTAAGTGTTAAGAACTTAATTTAAATTACGTAAACAGAAACTACGGCAAGCCTAAATTAAGAAACTTGCCATGATCACACAGTGGGATGAAAGAGACACTGCATCTAAACTTTCTGAAATCTGATGTCAAGCTGCTGCTTTTTGAAATGACAGTTTTATTTTCTGAGCCAGAAATCAAGACACACAGAAGGACTATACATTTTTTCTGAAATTTTAATTTGTGATTATGGAAAGTTTTACAAAGCTTGAAAAGTTACATATTTATAAGTCGTTTTTATAAACTGGATTGCATTGGGATGGTC
Organism: Eubalaena glacialis; assembly: GCF_028564815.1. Lineage (NCBI taxonomy): Eukaryota > Metazoa > Chordata > Mammalia > Artiodactyla > Balaenidae > Eubalaena > Eubalaena glacialis. The sequence continues at coordinate 5,048,325 of NC_083718.1, read as the reverse complement.
CTATTAAAAAACTCAGTTTGTTTACCATACCCATCTAGCACACTACGATAAGCCCTTCTAAGATGCCTTACATAACCAGTCTTACTGCTTTTTCTGCTGCGCATGGATACTCCTCTGTGAGACCATCAGCTGAGCGACTTTCAGTGAGGAAGTTTTTGGGGTTTTTTTGTTTTGTTTTTTTTTTAAACATCTTTATTGGAGTATAATTGCTTTACAATGGTGTGTTAGTTTCTGATTTATAACAAAGTGAATCAGTTATACGTATACATATGTTCCCAAGTTTTTAATAGCAAAGTTCAGACATAATTTTACAGTGACAAAAAAGTGTTATAAATTTCTGTTACATTTCTGTAACCTTGTTACATTATAAATTTCTGTTACATTTCTGTAACCTTGTTACAGAACAAAACATGGAGGTCCACTCTTACCTGCTTAAAAAGCTGGAGGTTAACTGCGGTTTCTAAGAACTGTTTCATCAGACTTGAGCGGTGCTTTACGAAACTCTCCTCACAGAACGTGATGGGCTCACCCTGGATAGAAACAAAGAATTTCGGAGACGTCAGCAGAAAGTCAGCACAAACCAGTCTATCTGAAGAGGCACCTGGGGGGTCACACAGGAGTGTAAGACACAGAACTTCAAGGTGCTCAGAGTGTAGAGGGAGTGAGACCCTTACACATAATGGCTGGAGGTCAGGCTGGTAGAAATAGTCCTCGGGCCGATAAGCTTCTGCTATAGCTTCCTAATCAAGGATCCCTTGGGCTCTTAAAAATGGTCACTTTCACTCCCTCAAAGTAAGACTAAATCCCCTAAAAACAAAGATTTAATATCATTAGATTGATGATGAGTATTAAAAATTGCACACAATCTGAACAAGTCCAACAATTATATTTCATTCCGATTAGAAAACATTCTTACCATAAAAATTGCTGCATGCTTTTTGCCGTTTATAGTATGATCATTAATTTCTTTTTGAATTAATTAAAAGGTCTTTCAATCACATTCTATTCATGATTGCAAATACAATTCTGACTGGATACTTTCTAGGATAAGCCTCACATGGCATTTGCCTGAACTTATCCTACTTGCTAAGTAATCACAACTCAGCAAGTGTCTTCTGGCAGCTTGGGCTGTTAGCCACTCCTCCTCCATCGCAAGGACTTTAATTCCAAACACAGATTCCACAGACTCCCACACGTGACCTCAGGAATCATCTCTCACTGGCGGACCCCCACCACCTGCTGCTTCCCTCCACAGCCTGAATGGTCCTCTTGCCCATTCAACACAGATGAGGATAAGTGACTTAACGGTCAAAATGAAAACAGAGATTAGTGACAACGATTCAGTCCTTATAGTAAATCTTGTAGCAATCTTTACACTGCAGTAAAAAGGAAAAAACTGAGCTTGTCCACCTTCTAACAGAACTTTGAAAAAATATTAATTATAATTTAATTTTAAGAAAGAATTATGTCTTGATTACAGGTATCTGTAAGTAAAACTCTGAAAACTGGTTCTTGAATGAATAAAATAATGGGACTAACAATCTGTATAACTCAGCTGTTACCACTGTCTGCCGGAAGTTAATGCACTGCTCCACGCAGCAGCCGTTATGCACATTTAATGCTATTTAAATTTATTAAAATTAAAACTAAAAATTTAGTTCCTCGGTCGCACCAGCCACATTTGAAATGCTCAGCAGCCACAAGTGGCTACTGTATCAGACAGCACAGATACAGAACACTTCCTTTACCACAGGAAGTTTTCTTTGACAGCACTGCTACAAAGGGAAGAAAATAAAATTCAAACTAAGAATTAGAGAAGACAATTCGATAATCTATTAATTGATGCCACCTAGACCAGCCATCAGTTGATGATCTATAATAAAACTAACACTATACATTTTCATATAGATTGCCATTCTTAAGCGCTAGAGAATGATTTTTAAATACATATTTTAAGAATTGAATTTACATAAATATATTTTAGATACTCAAAAATACACCATATTTGCCACTATCATAGAACTTATAATCTAATGGGGGAAAAACAACAAACAAGCAATCCTCTTAAAGGTAAAGATCTGTTGTTTTTGAATCCTTAATATCAGCAATATATCTAGTTACAGTGGTAGCCCAATAAATGTTTTATAAGTGAATAAATGAAATAGCAAGTAAGCTAAAGCCTTGCTCCATATGACATATTATCTTTTCAAAAGCAAATATAAATTTTAAAAATAAACAAAATCATTGCCTCTAACGGCAGTTCCAACTATATCACTGCTATAACAAAGAAATCAGGACTATTGATAATTTTAATTTTTATTTGATGGATTTTTCGTCCCCAAACATGTGAGAGAGATTTTATTACAGTCTTTAATATGTCTAAAAGTTGTCATTAACATTGCGGAATAGTCTTCAACTCAAATATAAAGTTCTATCTCCAGTTCAAAAGCTTAGACTTCTGATGTTACAAGCAAGCATTTCTTCTGATTGGAGGGAGCAGAGAGCGGGGGTGAAAGTCTCCAGGGAGAAGGGATGGGAGCAAAGTCTACCGACTCTTCCTCAAGAGTTGGGCGTAACTAGTCATCGACCAACGTGAACTACCTGGAAGAACTCTGTCCTCACTAATCTTGTAGCAATTGCCTGCAATCTGTCAGGAGAAGGAGCAGAGAAAGCTCAGATGTGCTGTCCCCCTGTCCTTGGTAACAACCATCACGGTAAAAGCTTCCAACTGAACCTTTAATTGATCAACAGTTTGTTCACTAAGAATCTCAATGATTACGAAGAAGACAAAGCCCTGACACATCATAGAATTTTCTCTCAGGGGAAAGAAAAATAAGGCTTGTTTAACAATGCTGTAAAGTTTTATGTATTAATACACAAGAGTCTCAATTGCTGTCATCCTTGGGGTGTATCCTATGGAACAGATCCTTTTCAATCCAAGTCAAATTGGATGATGTGGTAAGAAGGAACTCTGCTTAGGATCTTCTGGTTTATTTATGATCTGACTAAAAATCAGGATTAGGATTGAGTAGTTTCTCAAAAACTGTCTTGTTCCAAGTAAGGTGACTACATATCCAGTCTTGCCCACTAAATTTCCAGTTTATGCCTGCAGTATGAAAGGTTTAATCTGGGGCCATCTGTGGCTTCACAGAGGAAACTTGAGCTGGTTTTGAAAACGAATGGAAGCTTTATGAAACACAGACAGAAAAGACGGTCTTGAGAGAGGACAGACATGGACAAAACGTGGGTAGTGTGCTTGGGGTGGGTGTGAATTAGAGAAAGCACCAAAGTGGGATAATAAGAGGTTGGCTGAGGCCTAGTGGCTACTGGACATGGGTTACAGGGAGTACCAGAGGGAGAGAAAGGGTAGGTTGAGCCGTCCTGGAAAAGGCCTGAGCCACATTCTAAGACGTTAGTTATCTCCTTGAAGGCCTCAAGCAGCTCAAAGAAGCGTGTGTACATGTTTTGGAATGAAGAGCGCATAGGCAAGAGGAAATAATGGAAACAGGCAGATCAATAAACAGTACAAAATAAATCAGTCAAGAAAAGACAAACTAGGCAGCAGACAGGAAGAAACAGCAATGACTCTTATTAGCTAACATTTATAGGGCACTTACGACTACACTAACAGTAATAACAGTAGCTAATGACTGCATGATACTTATTATGTGCCGGGCACTGTGGTAAGGCACTTTACACATATTAACTCATAAAAACCTCAAGCTTCTGATCATCATATTCTATACATGACTAAACCAGAACAAAGTTTAAGTAACTTGCTCAAGACTGCACGGCACTGTAATTGTTAGAGGCAGGATTCACTCTATGCTTTCAACCTCCAAATTATCCCATTTCTGCGTATCCAAGACTATATGAAATATTTTATTTATTCCACATCATGTAATCTGTAGAAGTACAAAAGCTGTGATAATTATTACATTTTACAGATGAGGAAGCTGAGGCTTAGAAAGTTTAAGTAGATTAACCCAGGTTGTGAGAGTTTGAAGTTCATGTGGTTAATTACGCTACTAAACATTTCACGGCAAAATCAACAGGACTTGTTTATCAACTGATACATAGCAGTGGTTCTCGAAGCGTGGTCCAGGGACTCTGACGTTTTCATAGGGTCTGCAACACTAAAACTATTTTCATAATAGTGCTAAGATGTTATTTGCCCTTTCACTTTCATTTTCTCACGAGATCCCACTGAGTTTTCCAGAGGCTTCATAATTTGCAATATTGCAACAGACTGAAAGCAGAATCAAACGTGAGAATCCAGCCAGCTTCTTTTAAGCTGGGTAGTAAAGAGATTTGGAAAAATGTAAAACAGTGCCATTCTTCTGACCAAATTTTTTGTTTAGAAATAGACTTATTTTTCATGAAAATATGTTTTATGTTAAGCTTAGTAGGTTTGTGTTTTTACCTTTTCATTTTTAAAAATTATTTTTTTCTCCTTCCTTTTTTATTGGTTTGTATTGTTTTGAAATAAATTATCAATAATAACTATTTAAAATATATTCAGTTTTCATTTCTAATATGGTAAATAGTGACAGACAGACCCGACATAAACAAAAGTTCTTTGATGTCCTTGATAATTTTTAAGAGTATAAAGACATCCAGAGACAAAAAGTTTAAGAACCACAGATATACAAGAAAAAGACAAGCAGGGATCAAAGATGACCCCCAGATTTCTAGCTTGAGGATCAGAAGATGGTATTGTTTATTAAAGACTAGGAATACAGAACAAAAACCAGGTTTAAGAAGAATCTGGTAAAATCAATTGTGGCCTGTGTCTCGGCTTGGGCTCTAAGCCAAGCCTGAGACAGGGATTCTTGTTCAAGTGATTTGCTGGCGGAGAATTCTCAGGAAATAGGTACTAAGGGGAACACGATACGGCAGGGAAAAAAGACAGGCAAGAATGTTGGCTTCATTTGGAGATCAGCTTCAGACTGAACCCATGGAAAAGCACTAATCGTGTGACAGAGCCCATCCAGCCTTGAGGCAAGGCCAGTTTCCTACTTCCTGCGTGGGTCAGTCACTGAACGTGGGCTTCTCGGTGGGAGGGGTGGAGGAGAAGGTGAGGCGCCTGGAAGGCCCTGCCCATTTAGCTAAGGGCAATTTTCCTCTGAAAAGAACACCGGCCGGTACAGCCTGGGGAGGGCCTCTAGGACAGTGAAGGCCGGCAGGGTGCTTGAAGGCCACCTGAAGGTACGTAACACAAGCTAGAAAGTCAAGCTTGGAACATGTGTTGTTTAACCTATATTTAGGAAATAGCTGCACAGAGCTAGGTATTAAAGTTAAGCGGATCACCCTCCTGAGGGACAAAGATTTATGCAACTGAGAAATACTCATCTAAAATTTAATTAATTTCTTAAAATTATATAGCTCATTGACAGAAAAGTAAGTAAATAAATACATAGTTCAGTGGAGACACAGAATAATTAGGTAGAAACATTAAAAGGTGGAAAAGAAAAACTCTTCACGGGAAAATTCTGACATGACGGTAAAGCAACTGACTCTTTTGCTCATGGAGCGGTCATGAGGCAACAGAAAGGAATCAAAACCAAAACCGCTGCACTGGAATGTCACACAAAGGAGCATGGAAGGATGTAAGAAAAATATGATGCGTCTAGAGTAGAGTAGGAATGAAGTTCTTATTACAGAGGAGAGAACCAGACTTTCCAGAAAGGAACCACCAGCACTGCTCACCGTTACATTTAAGTATGTCAGTCAACAAACACATTCTAAGGATGAATCAACAACACACCAGCACTCTACAATGAGGAGCCATTGACAATAGTAAAAACACCAAAGCTCGTACTGATTTACCTTTTAAAACATAAAAAGCAGAGCAGAGTCATGATTATCCACAGAACAATGTCACTCTCAGTCACTTGTATAATGACTGATGATTGGGAAGAAAAAGGGTGCCATCCCTGCAGGGTGCCAGGAAGTGCAAGTCACTCCTACCTGATGGCATTTAAATTACTCAGAACTGCCCTCCACTGGCATCAATCTGGCCCATACGGACCACGGGATTTACCTCTAGAAGTAAATTCTCCATCCTCTGAATATCCAGAGACATTTGTATCTTTCTTTTAGCACTCATTTTCTGCATTGCATTAAATGTACATCTTTGCATTCCCTGTAGCACCCAACACAGTACCTTGTGTCTTGTGTGTTCAATAAATACCCACTAGTTACTATCTGAATTATTTTTATAGGATAATTAAGGCACAGGTAAGATGTGGATGAAATGGAGCTGTTTTTCCTACCCTATTACTATGTTCAGCTTCACAGAAGTTATCGTTATTGAATTAATATAACATTTTTGTTTAGTTTGTTTTTAAGAATAGATGTGTTTAAAGTTCTAGACTATTCTCCAGAGTGGGAAACTTTGCAAGAGCAAGAAAATACTTAAAACATAGACTAGATCTTTATGCTTTAAGAATGTGTATGACTTAGCAAAAGTTCATATTGAAAAAAAAAAAAAAAAAAGGAAGGTGTCAGGAAGAATACTACTGTACAAAAATGTGAAGTAAAATCCAAAGCATCAACATAGTACTTATTCAGTTCCTTAACACACTTGGACGTGATATGTCATGTCACTGTTTCAAAAGGAGTATAAACAAACCAAGCAAAAATGTCTGCATAATGATGGTATATTTACATTTTTAAATTCTCTGAAAGATTCGGCTACCAGTTGTCTCGTGGGAATGTTAAAATATAGTAAGGTTCTCACAGAAAACAGGAATAAAGATTTTTCAGTCTATGTAGCATCTGTCTTCCAAGTGTCCCAATGCTATTATTATGGCATATCTACTCTCAGTTTAGTGACCATGAAAACAATGCTTCTTTAATTGCTGAGAATCGTTCGTGAAAAGTCGCATGTTCACATCATAAACTTTAGTCATTATTAACAAAAATCTCCTCTTATGTACATATTATTACAGGAGTGTATCCTAAGTTATTAGATCTGTCTTGAAAAAACATAGCTGTCAATGTTCCACCGGCCTGTGATTCAGCAAGTTAAGATGGGAAAAGAAATTGATTTTTTTTTTAGGGACAGCTGCTTCTAGCACTTTGGATAAACATGAACACTTTAAAAGATCAATAGATTTATGTATTAATTTTATACATACTATGATAAAATACATTTCTCTTCCCCACAATTTAAGGACAAACATCCTCTATTCTCATGACACATATTACCAGTGATATACAGATGGAACCCTTACTAGCCAAGTCCCCAGTTCTCCCTGCCCCATATTAGTTGTGCAATATTTTTACATTTTTGCTAAAAAATTAAGCAAAATTCCTTCTCTATTTAAAAAAAAAAAAAAAAAAAGGGCAGAGAGAGGATGCAACCATATTCCATCTGAAAGCCAAATACCAAATACTTCTTTTGTAGAAACCATCTTAAGGTCAAAAGGTACTCAAGGTTGGGTAATAAGATGAGTGGGTACCTCACATGCTTTGGGAACCACACCACTGCGAGGGGTGAGTACCTAAACTGTTCAACTCGGATTCTGAAGTGTCTAACAAGTTAGCAGTTACAAATTTGTTAAATGGAAGCTTTAAGGCAAAGATTTAGTGATTGGCCACTTAAATTATGGATGTTAATCCTGTACTTAAATTGCTTGAACTTAATCACAAAATATAACTCGCTGATAATGTTTTAAAGGAACATAATCCAAAAAATGTCTGAAGGACAGCTCTTGCTACTAGTCAAACAGGGGCCCAGATCACTAGCTAATCTTTATTTTAAAAAGAATTTCCTTTTTATCCATTAGCAAGGCTCACAGCAGCCCAGAAAAGCTTGAGTGTTTGAAACTAATGACATCATCCTAAATATTCAAAGGAACAGATTTCAGCATTATCTCTATGCTCTTAGGGTAATAAAGCATATGCTTTTGAATATACTAAGCAATATTTTAACTCAGGCAAACATTTCTTTAGCATTAGCTGCTGGTCAAAAATTTGACTTTTATTTTTTAATAGCTTGTGATACAAATGATACAGAGGTACAAATGATGACCCTTTATTAGTTATTTAGTGCAATCATTTAAAAGTATTCTCACGTTTATGGCAATGTTTTTCTTTTGGGGGATCAGCAGAGGGTACTTTATTTTAGCTATGTTAAGGGAATTTTCCTTACCAAATTTACTACTTCTAAAATGTCATTTTTAATGATCATAGCTAATATATAGAGCATTAACTATATGCCAGGCACTGCTCTAGTAACTTACGTATATGAACTCATTTTATCCTCTGAACAACCCAAGAAGTATTACTGCTTTTTTTTTTTTTTTTTTTTTAAACACATGAGGAAACTAAAGCACTAAGAGGTTATTTGCCCAAAGTCATACAACTAGTTAGCCACAGAATGAGGATTCAAGCTCTGTTTTAGAGTCTGTGCCGTTAGCACTTTTCTTCCATTTATTTAGCACATTAGCTTGATCTCCCGTTTTTGAATTCTTAAAAAGTAGCTAACTTGCTGCTGGCTAAAATCCAAAACCAACAAAACATCCATTATTTTATTGAAATCACTTACCAAAAACTTTAAGGAGTTTTATAATTTTCTCTGTAATTAAGAGCAGGTATCATTTATTTGTCAATCATGCCAGTGTGTCATTCAGAGAGTGTAAATAAGGCACTAGGAGAAAAGTGACAACATATTAAGCATTGTCACTTAGACATTCTAAGTGCTTAATTTATAAAATAAGGTACTCTTTGGCAGTATTTGGCATGTGCATTTGAAAATGAATATTCAGATCATCCTGAGGGCTTTTCCTCACAACCCACAACCAATTGGTTCCCCAGTGCCACTGCAGAGGGTGCAGAGGGAAGAGGAAGAAGCAGTTTGAGTGGTGGCAGTCACCCCAGGTGGACAAAACCATGCATGGAAATATATGGCATGAGTAACAAATTATTTCACCAACTTATATGTACTCTATGAGACGCCTACACCATCTGCACCTTTTGAGAAAATTCCTAAGATTGTGTACTGTCTGTTCAGTCTTTACATAAATGTATACCGAGTGTCTTCCATATATCTTCATTGAGAAGAAATGTAAGTTCAGAAAATTTATCTCAAGGAGTAGATGATATGAGGATGGAGGCCTAATGGAACGAAACACTCCTCCACGCTGAAGCAGGACCGGGACCGTGGGAAGGACAGATCCAGATGCAGCCCCACTCGTCACCAGCTGGGGAACCTTAGTGGAGGTTTTTAAACTCTATGAGCACCACTTTTCTTACCTTTAAAATGAAAGGGGTAATATTTTGAGGCTTGTAAAGATTAAATGAAAGAGTTAATTCAAAGGGCCCATCAATGCCTGGTATCCAGTGGGCGCTCAACAGTTATTATTTTAATAGCAATTAATAAATTATTAATGTCAGGAAAAATAATAATATAAGAACTATAATAAATAATATATAAAAAAGGGGAAAGAAATGTGTTAAGGAAAGTAAATATAATCAATTCACAGAAAGAAAGTGTCACTATAAACTACTGCTTCAAGGATCAGGAAAGAACTAGATGGCCATTAAAAGCTAGAAAGATAAAAGCACTGCCAGGAAGAAAGAACACTGTAAATAAGGGTTTGGAAGCCTGAGAAGCTTGGGACATTTAGAGCCTCAGGCAGAATTCTCTTGAGTTGAGGTCAAAGTTTTGAAAAAAAATAAAGGAAGACACAGACCACCTGCCCATCACGAGGGCCTTGAACGCCAGGCGAAGGCAGGGCCCTGAGACTCTGGTCCGTCACAGACCAATCAACAGGTTCAATTTTGTCAAACGTAAGGGATATACTGGTACATTTTTTGTGTGTGTATAAACAATCATGAAATTTCAAAAAGTAATACCTAGTTAAAGAATTCATATCCATTAAAAGCTATTTTGTAATATTTCCCTTTCCAATTGTACTCCTGTAGCTAGAGGATACCACTAAAATATATTTATGATGAAAAGAGACAAAACCATGAAATAATTGTAACTTCTAAACTTGGCTCTTTTTTTTTTTTTTTACATCAATCAGAAAATATATCAAAGATATATGCCTGCTATATAAATGTCCAAAAAGAGTCCATGGTTATTTGTAAAGATAATACCTAAAACAACAAAAACAACAAATATTTTATATACAATAAATAATTTTCCTTAAAAACTATTTATTTTGAAAATATATAAGAAAAAAATGTCCAAATACATTCAGTATACTTTAAAAATTGAGCTTTCATTCAAAGACTGAGTCAAAAGAAATGTGAAGGCATACAGAATGAAAATACCATCCCCCAACTCCCAGAAAGAACCAGCAGTAGAAAGGGAAGGAGAAAACATCAAACATAAAAAGGAAAAATGTAGATAAATTAACAAATAAATTTATAAGATGTGCTCAATAAACAGGAAAGATATTCTCTGACAAAATTAAATATTTTCCCACAGATGCTGAGAATCTGGCTTTCACGATCTTTAAAAAAAAAAGTCAGAGTCATTGAAATCCTGTACCCCTACTATCTGCTCAATTAAGCTCAAGGAGGGAGAAAATCAAGCTACAAAAACTATAGTAAGTAATTAATGTTCAAGATGGAATATTTTAATAATTTTAACCATCACCTAACAACACTGATAATTTAAATCGTTTAAGAAAATTTTCTCTTCAATCCGCTTTCCTCAAATCTGAAGTCTTCTACAAATTTAAAAAGGAAAATGAAAAGAAAAATGTAGCTTATAGATTAATAAGTATTTAAATGCGGCAAAATTCAAGCAAAGTGATACTTTTAACTTTCCTCCTGTACTGTAAAACTTGAAAGCAATCTCTTTCAAAGAATTTGATATCTAAAATCAATCACTAATTTTGTCTTTCAAACCCATTTTTGTTTCAATTGATGTTCACTAATTTTAATGACTATGCTCTACTGTAGTGTGGATGACTGGTTTCCAGTCTTGTGAAGAATGAGACCCTGTCACTGTCAATAATTTTTGAAGACTCCCCCATGTGAGATATGTATACTCTGTACAGTACTATGAGTTCTATATAATGTTTTAAAAAATACACACATATTTCAAAAAGATTAGCATGCAAATTAGACCATATGCACTTTTCCAGAGACAGCAGCTGATATGCCTAACTCAATAACTCCTCAGAGGTACAAGAGCCACTGGGTGGGAACTACTAATCTAGAAGTCAGTTCGGAAAGCATATAACCGATTCACATTTGTTTAGTGCTTCATGGTTTATGACAGGATTTACACACCAACCCTGAAAGGTAAGACAGAGAAGGTATAAGAATTCTCACTTTACAAATAAGATGGAAGTCGAGACAGACTAAAGAAATGGGTCGAGGTTACACAGCCTTAACAATGGTGAAATTCCCATTAGATGACAGGTCTTATTACTTATTACTAACTCAATAATTTTAATCCATTTATTCACCTGGTCATGAAAGGGCAGTGTAATCATTTTCGTAAAATCAGACTAACATGCTTAACCAATAATTCCGAGAGAAAAAACCGTATTTTAATTTATACCTTGTTGGACCATCTAACAACTTGGGTTACAATTCTACATAATAATCATTTGGGGGGTATTAAAACAAGAAAGAAATGGCAAAGTGAGCTAGGATATGCTAAATAGATAAGCCCACTTAGAAAAGTGTTATGAATTAGGAAGACAATAAATTTCCAAATGTTGCAAAATGTTCAAGTTCTAATATTTTTAAACTTTCACATTATACTTGTCATTTCTAAACTCTAATCTAATAAACCCAACTGTCTGGTTAATTTCTTAGTAATCTTAACAAGATTGGGTAGTTACTCTAAGAGGTAGTAACACAATTCATTAATTAGTTCCGAGGAAGAATTCCAATTTTAGAACAATAAACAAGGTGCTATGCAAGAGAATGTGGGAAATATTAACTCAGGGTTATTTACTAAAAGAACTAAAACCATAAAGTCAAGAAACTGGAGGTGGAACATCATGTTTTAAAGCATATTATCTTGCATTTTCAAAAACCTTTACGATACTTTTTTGGGTGGGGATATTAAAATGTTTCTTTTTCTGCCCCATTCCAAAGAACCACACAAGAGCACATTAAAACAGTGATGAAATAAAACGCTTACAGGTTTGTATCTCAGGGCATCTCTGTAGGATCCAAACAAAGCAGCCTGCGCCCTCAGGAAGGCCCTAGCCACTCCGTCCCCCGTAGCTGTAGACTGCTTCTTCAGTTTATTTTTCAGGGCTGAGACCTGCGTGACAGAGAGGAGCCGTTAAATTCACACCTCAGAAATTGGTACAGCGAGGCACGAGCCCAATGGGCAGGCAGACCGCAGCGTGTGCAGGTCAGCCCAAGCCTCATCCTCCTCCCGACAGCTTATCTTCTAACTGCAGGGAGCACCTGCTGCTCTGTTAATTGAAAGGAAAGCAGGGGCCCACAGTAATGTGCTAATGCAAATTGGTTTGTGCTCTCTTTTTTTCCCAAGGCCTCTTGACATAAATAAGCTTTAATTATTTTACAGTAAACTGCTTGTGAGCCACTTTTCTGCAGATTTTTAGCAATTACAACATGTGTCTACTTGTTTGGAGATGAAGCCGGTTGGGTAGCGTTCGACTGCTTGCTATTTAATTTTTATTTTTGGAAGCTTCGTTTGTATATGTAAATAATTTTCCAGTCATTTGTCAAATAGTTTTCACCATTATTAGATAAAAAGAGGGGAGGGAAGTTCAGGTTACTGAGAACCTTCCACAAGTGGGGAATTGTGTTGTGCTCGTTAGACACTGTCCCATCTGATCTTCAGAGTCTTCTACGAAAGGCACTCACATTACCATTTATGAAGAAACAGGGGCTCAAACATGTGAATCGACTTGCCCTCAATATCTGGGCTACTAAGTGGCAAAACTGAGATTTCAACCCAGTTCTGTCCAGTTTTCTCCACCACCACATGCAGGATTCGAGGTCAACGTTACTGCCTTATGAACCAGTAATCACGTTAATAATGTTTTAAAATCAAAGAAAAATGTATTATCTAGGAATTTGTGAAATTTTATAAGGCACCTACATTTGTTATAATTTTTCATACAGTTGCATCCTTTAATTTCAGGTTGTGTGTATTTTAGAGAACGCATGCTATTTATGAACAGCCCTTACTTAGATGAGTATTTTCTGAGAGTAATCAACCTCCTGATGCACACTCTTAGTTTTCAAAGGGGAGGTGATGTGATCTGTTCCTATGCATCCAATTCACTTGACCAATTCCTTGCACAGATAATAAGAACTACACTCTGCACACTTAAAAAATACAATTGATGCTCATATACATTACTTGTCAACGCTCTACATGGGAACGTGAAGTCATGTAGAAATTCTGTTTTCTTAAGAAAAAACTGATGGGACAAAGTCTGGTTGGATTGTTCCCTTATCAGAGCATGTTCTTACCCTTACGATACTACCAGATAACAAAACAATGTCATTCCTCCTTTACATATATATGCAAGGAGGAATATTTTTATTTCTTTATACAAGCAGCCCTGACTACTCTTGTGGATGATGACTGTAATTGAAGTGTCAACCTAATTAACAACTAAACTTTGAATAATGCTAATGAGAAAGGAACACAGCATCAGAGGAAGGACCAGCTCTACAGGTGATAAACCTTCACAGTAGTGACATTTTCCAGTGTAAAGTCACAGTTACTGTGATCTGATCAAAGACAGAGACCCCCATTGGGTCCAATTATAACCACAGTTTTGAAAAAATTATTGAGTTATGATGTTCATAATCTATGCAGAAAGGCCTTTGCAGTATAGGTCTTTCCCCATAGCTGTGATCTTTTCAATTTATATCCAAGCTCCATAAGATTCAGATAAAAGTTGAGAGCCTAATTCATTTAGCCCACAAAGTGCATAAATCAGGATTCATTTAAGAAGAAGTTTTTATTATTAAAATCTAACCTCAATTAATGCATATTTTTAGGTAACCCACATATTCAAAAATAAATACAGCTGAAGGATGCAAAAACAAACCTCTGACTTAATGTCCTTTATTCTGAAATCTGTAATAATGTTATTTTTTAGGTTTCAAATGCCTTTAAAAAAAACCAATGGGGATGAAAATCAACACATGTATTTCATTATTGCCCCCTAAAAAGGCTTATGATGGAAAGAATAAGATTCTAGTCTTCCAAAGTATTATAAAAAGAAAATGATTGGGTTATTTTTAATTTTACTTTAGAAAACAAAAAACATTTTTAAATGTCATGCCTTGTATCTTTGTAAAAGAAAATTCCTCAAGATGTATTTTTCTATAAAATCTGGAAGTGACAATTCGGTTCTCCACAAATTAAGAATCCTTAGGACAATCATGACACATGTGCTCCCAGAGACTGGAGACAAGTCAAACCATCCCTCACCCTTTATTACCCCAAGTCCTTGATGGCTTAATCGCTGCATAAGTTAGCCAGGGTATTCATCACGCTGCCTCAAGCCCTTCCTAACCAAATCATAACGAGGTAGCCTTCACTTCCAAAATTAGTCAGTGATAGCTCCTGAACTTCCTCAAGAGCTCTATAGAAAATAGGAAAGAAGAAAATACCTGTTCTAGAACTGTCCAAAACGGTAGCCACTAGACACACAAGCCCTTGAAATGTGACTAGCCCAAATAAGGATTTGCTAGTAGTGTAAAAATAAATACACTGGATTTTGAAGACTTAAAAAGAGCAAAATACCTCATTAATAATTTTATTGATTACATGATGAAACAGTATTTTGAATATACTGGGTTAAATAAAATACATTATTAAAATTAATTTCACCTATTCTTTTTACTTTTTAACATGATTACCAGAAACATTTTAATTGCATATGTGGCTCATATTATATTTCTACTGGAGCATGCTATTCTATATGAGCATACTATATAATTTCATACAGACATGTGAGACTAGCAAGAAATATGGTTAAGTTTTTCCTTTGCCTATTTCTACATTATTTCAACCTTTACAAACAGCATATAAGGAGTTCTTCCTTGACCTACTCTAGGTGGGCTTCGACTGTCAGTAGTTCTGAGGTGGTTCCTATTTTTCAGAGACCAGAAGGGCAGCTGAGTTAAGTGTTTCTGTATGCACCAATGAGTGCCCAAAAACAGCCTGTAAAAATGAAAGGGTTTTTTAATAGTCAGCGTCAGCTATTAGGATATTACTCTAACATAAAATGATTGTGTCAACCTTGCTATTCTCCTGTCCTTTAGACCACTGGAGTAAATTATCACCAGTTACCACTACGCTTTGCAGAGCTAAATAGCTTTTAGCAGTTTTTATCTATAAATAAGGTGATACATCTTCTGCACTTATTTCAAATACTTGGTCTGGGAAATAGCATTTTCTGCTTTAATGTCCAAACTTCTAAGTTTAGTTATGAAATAAATGTACATCTTTCCCTGAGATCCTAAAGTTTATACTCACATATAACTGAATTCAGAAAAGCACTTGGAACCTTGGTCACATGGCTATTATCACAAAATCCTATCATGTGATCTTGAAAAAGTATCAATTGTTTTCTCTTTTTATTCTTAACAAAGTAAGCTTCAATCTCCGATGGCTAAAGATGACTTGAAAACTGACATTTTATTTTATTATGACATCTTTTAGTCTGCGTATAAATTATTTTTTAAGTCTAATTAGGTATCATACTAGACCTCCCCTGCAAAAAAAAAGTTAAACAGTGAAAAAAACTTCAGAATAAACGTCATTTCACTGCTCTTATCAAATGTTCAAATTCCTTTCATACAACGAGAATCCAGGCTTCTAAAAGCAGCCATCCACAGGAGGAATTATAACCTGGGTTTGAGCACAGTGGGAATTCACTGCAACATGAATAATATTACCACCAATTCTCCACTTTTACCCTCTTAGCACTAAGTGACCATGAATAAAAGGAGGGAATTACATGAGTAAACACAGCAAACAGGTATAAATAGAAGAGTGCAAGCCACGTGCACACGGGCTGAGTAATGAAGCAATTATGCCAACCGGGGGTTAGGAAGGGAGGTGACATAAAGGAGCTGAGTTTTTCAGAGAAGTGACAGAAATTTTCTCTTGACTTTTAGATGTGTCTTCTCAGGAAAAATAAACCAATCACTGTAACCCATAAATTTTAATTTTACTTTTTAGGATCACAAAGAGAAACATCAGGGTAAAGAACAGAAGGTAAAAATAAATGTTCAGGAATAACATCTGGATAACCTACATGACCTGAAACATCTCTGTGATGTCTCTAAGTATCCTTTTTCCTAACTAAGCTGTACTCTAGAAACTACGACCATTCAGAAAAGTTAATGCTTCAAATAATTATTTGCTTTAGAAAAAAGTTACAAGGTTAAAGTCTTTTATTCTTCCATGAAACATGTTATGGTCATTGTGTGAATCAGATATCAAATCCCTACACTTCTTTAATCCTTCTAATGTTCAGTTTTTTAAGCAATAAAATTAACCCTTCCTTCTTAATATAATATTCTAACATGCTTCTATCTAAGGATTAAAACAGTAACCTTTAACATTTATTAAATGAAAAACATATGATACACTCACAGAGGGGTATCATGACACTGTTTCTCTGAATGCTTAAATTCCCTTTCAAAACCTAAAATATGGTGTCATCCACAACTATTTTCCCTTCAGAGGCATCTCAAAATGATCACAACCAAAACTGCTCTTACTGGACCTCAAGTCCAATGTCAGTGTCACTTCCGTGCATCCAGGTGCCTTGCAGGTCCTCTCAACGCTGCACCCTTTCTCATCTTCCATAAGCAGTAATCACTGAGCCCCAGCTGTTCGACCTCTGATATAGATTTCAAATCTGTCCGCTTTTCTCCAAATCCCTGCCACTATCAAGTTCGAGCGACTACCATCTCTCACCTAGACCCCTGCAAATGGTCTCTTAACTGCTCTTCCTGCTTCATTTCTGCTTCGTTATACCCAGGGATCTTCAGGACCTAGAACCCAAGATGATATTTTTAGGAGTCAAAGTGGATCTCACTCTTATTCCTCTGCTACAAATCTCCAGTGAATTCCCAGTAAAGTCTGGAGGTCCTGAGCAAGAAGCACAGACCTTCCACGCTCTCACTCCTACCTGTCTCTACCCCCTCATTTGCATAACCTCTCTTTTGTTCCTCTAAGCGCAGCTATACGGGACTTCCTTCCATTCCCTGAACCTGCCAACAGCAGAGCCTTTGTATATGCTATTCCTCCTCCTCCCACCTGACTCATGCTCATTGTTCAGGCCAGTTCTGCACTCAGGTGTTCTGACATGTTGAGCTGAACCTCAAAAGGCAGATCTCAGTTTGTAGGCGGGTAAGAGTGGCCTCTCAGCTTGGCTACCATTATTTTCATTTGGGCTCGCTTATGGCAGAGACAGCTGTCAGCCTACCAACAGCCACTCTCCCTCTCTTCGGTAACAGAAATCTTAAGTTGTGACCGGTGCTTGGTAAACCCAGCTATTTCCCAGCATCACCGCGACCTGGTGTGGCCCCGTGGTTGGGTTCAGCTAACAATGGGATGTGAGTTCCAGGACCACAGCTCCTACGTCTTCCCGTCCACTCCGCGCCCAGCGCAATACAGGCATCCAGTAGGTGCTCAATCAGCACCTGTTGAGCGAATGAACAAATGAACCCGTCCGAGGCATGCTGCTACACTAACCTCGCTAGTTAACTGGACCAGAATATCTGCGATGGTGCCCGGGAACAAAATTCATTGAGAAGTCCACCAAGTCATCATATCAGCAAGATTTGGAAACCACTATCATGACAGTGCTCACAACATCATGCACACAAAAAGTCTCTCAAATGTGGAGAAGAACTTAAAAAACAAGGAACAAATTTTTAACTTATTTTAAAGCCAAAACACACATATACATACACACACACATACTGGCCATAAGAAGACAGGGAAGCACGTTATTAAGATGATACTAGAGGAGTAAAAGACATCAGGAGAGGGGCTTCCCTGGCGGCGCAGTGGTTAAGAATCCGCCTGCCAATGCAGGGGGCATGGGTTCGAGCCCTGGTCCGGGAAGATCCCACATGCCGCGGAGCAACTAAGCCGGTGCGCCACAACTACCGAGCCTGCGCTCTAGAGCCCGTGCTCCGCAACAAGAGAAGCCACCGCAATGAGAAGCCTGTGCACCGCAGCGAAGAGTAGCCCCCGCTCGCTGCAACTGGAGAAAGCCCGTGTGCAGCAACAAAGACCCAACACAGCCAAAAATAAATTAAAAAAAAAAAAAAGACATTAGGAGAAAAGCTAATTTAGATGGAAATGAAAGGCCACGAGAAAGCCAAGGAAATTCATGAGCACTGAAAATCACTAGAAATGGCAAACTCTAAATCAACTTTAAAATGGCAAACGTACAGAGACATGCAGGGAGGAACCGTGCAGGGCTGGGTCCTGCAGAGGGAGGCACAGACCCTCTCACGCAGCCGAGAGAAAAACAACAAAGACCTTTTAAATGTTGAAGCCCAATTAATTAAGATTTTGAGTTTTTTATTTTTGTTTTGTTATGCTTTGGTATTTAAAGTTTATATTAAAAAATACACACCAAGAAAACAGTAGGAAAAAATAGCAGGATCTGTTCATAGTTTACTTACAAACAAAAAAACCTTTTCGTAAACAATCTCATCTCTGAAAGTAACTATTTAGAAGAAGGGTGAATCCCCATGACAGCCAAAGTCGGGTGCAGGAGCACGGTGACCGCCATTGCAACCTGCTCTCCTTCTCCAGGGACAGGAAACACACAGTTGCACGCAGAGCCACAAAGATAGATATTGAACCGGCTTCCAGGTTTCTCCCTTTCATTACTATGAAAGTCAGATGAAAATACCCTTATAAACACTACTCTCAGGGGCAAACTGAAAGCAGGATTTGTCTCCTGGAGGCTCTACTCTATTAAACAAAAAAATGTCCCCTCAATTACTCCAGAACCGGGGGAAATTGTAACATAATTGTAACCTGGAGGCTACTCTATTAAACAAAAAAATGTCCCCTCAATTACTCCAGAACCGGGGGAAATTGTAACATAATTGTAACCTGGAGGCTACTCTATTAAACAAAAAAATGTCCCCTCAATTACTCCAGAACCGGGGGAAATTGTAACATAATTGTCACCTGGAGGCTACTCTATTAAACAAAAAAATGTCCCCTCAATTACTCCAGAACCGGGGGAAATTGTAACATAATTGTCTCCTGGAGGCTACTCTATTAAACAAAAAAATGTCCCCTCAATTACTCCAGAACCGGGGGAAATTGTAACATAATTGTCACCTGGAGGCTACTCTATTAAACAAAAAAATGTCCCCTCAATTACTCCAGAACCGGGGGAAATTGTAACATAATTGTCACCTGGAGGCTACTCTATTAAACAAAAAAATGTCCCCTCAATTACTCCAGAACCGGGGGAAATTGTAACATAATTGTAACCTGGAGGCTACTCTATTAAACAAAAAAATGTCCCCTCAATTACTCCAGAACCGGGGGAAATTGTAACATAATTGTAACCTGGAGGCTACTCTATTAAACAAAAAAATGTCCCCTCAATTACTCCAGAACCGGGGGAAATTGTAACATAATTGTCACCTGGAGGCTACTCTATTAAACAAAAAAATGTCCCCTCAATTACTCCAGAACCGGGGGAAATTGTAACATAATTGTAACCTGGAGGCTACTCTATTAAACAAAAAAATGTCCCCTCAATTACTCCAGAACCGGGGGAAATTGTAACATAATTGTAACCTGGACACTCTACCAGTTTGCTGGGGACTTCATCCACTGCTGAAGGAGATAAAGATTACAGCATGGCTCTGGCAAACCTGGAACTAATATAATATTCTCTAGGGCCTTTTTTCTTCTCTTCATAACATATATTATGACAATTTAACATATTAAACCTTCATGTCAGATTAGAGGAAATATCCAATGAATTAAATATATTTATTGACTTATTTGCATGGTTGTAAGAATTAAATTTGTTTATATATACTTTAACTTTTTAAGCTGATTTTTTAAATTCTCTGAAAAAGCCAATTCTTTTCCAAACTTATTCCCAAACTAATTAACTCACTTGAATACAGACATCTAAAAATTTTAATTTAAAGTCCGAGTTGGGGGTTTTTCCTCTAGTTCTTTAAGCTTGTAATGATTTTTAGTTAATCGGAGCAATCTGTGTCTTTCCTTTTCATGTAATGGTAAAACCATTAACCTAGTCCTTGGTGTGATACTTGAAAGCCTCAGTATAAGATGCACAGTATTTTAAATGACTCTATTTTATAATAAGGTCTTTTCAATGTTTTAATAATTAAATATGCTTTATACTAAATGTTGCTGTCCTATAACATACTGCGGCCTACCGTGAATGGTACAATAACTCTTCAGCGTACAGACTGTATTTTCTACACAGGCTCAGAACAGAAAATAGAAAATCGTTTTCCAATAGCATTACATATAGCATGAAAATGAGTTTTTAAAACAGTGTTGACAATCCTAATTTAAATCAAATAGGTCATGATGATATTTCTTTAACAAGATTAGAATGGAGAGTAAGCGTCTATATCAAATTTTAAGAGTTACTCATTGCAATGTGTATCACGTTTATATGAGAGAGACCATGCTCTAGTGCTTGGGGAGTAAGTCTGAGAATCAACTTCTATGAACTAAAGCCCTAGACATACCATTAACAGCATACTTTCTGTGGCTTT
Source organism: Eubalaena glacialis (assembly GCF_028564815.1). Lineage (NCBI taxonomy): Eukaryota > Metazoa > Chordata > Mammalia > Artiodactyla > Balaenidae > Eubalaena > Eubalaena glacialis. The sequence continues at coordinate 5,027,589 of NC_083718.1, read as the reverse complement.
ATCCTCTTATCTAACACAGGGGTACAAGTATATTGACCTGTCTCAGAGTATATTATTTTTTACAGTCTAATAAGTTAAAATTACTTTAAAACAGTTAAGCAATACAGGTCAAAATTTGTTTTCCTAGTAATGAATATTCTAATGCATGTAACTTTTTCAGACGTCAATTCTAACCTGCTTTCTTCTATAAGAGTTAGTTTATAATTGTTTTAACTTAATATTCACATAAAGACAGATTTCCTGTATCTCATTATAACTCTAATTAGCTTAATTTTCCCACAAGTGAGGCATCCTATTAATTTTTGAAATAGTAACAATTTCCAAATTACTTTTTAAAATGTTAATGATGATAAAAATTTAAATGAGCACTAATACCTTAGAAATACAACATTTTAAATTCTTATGTAACTGAAACTAAATTTGTGTATATATTTGCAATGGAGGGGGTCTCAGTAATGCATTTTCTTAAATTAAAATGAACCCATTTGAGATTTCAAGTGTTATGTTTAATACAACTGGCTCTTTCTGCCCCCACTTAAAAACATACCACAATAACACTAACTGCAATCGATACTGTTACATAGCCCTAAAATTTACTTTTTTATTTCAAAACACTCAAACTACATATGTTCGAAGGTACCTATATTTGGCATAGCCACTAAAAAAAATAAAAATCACAATGTATTCGTAGACAAAAACTACAAAAGTATATTTTAATGGATCGACTGCTTTTAAAAGTTATTCCATGTAATAATCAATATCGTTAAAATCACTCCCAATAAAATTTGTTTTTTTTCTTTTAATGATCCAGATCTAAAGTGAAATGATGAAATCGAAAAACAACTGTTCTTGTCAGAAGACAGGAAGAGAGTTTTTTCCCCTTCCCTTAAGGAAAACAAAGGATTCCTGAAAGCTTTGGCCTGATTTATTTTTCCAATTTTAAATACCTTAAGAGTAGCGGAACTGCTACTGGCATGGTAGTATTTCTAACAGTCAATAAATCTAAAATATTATGTGTGAATATTGGAATGAAGCCATTAAGAAGATTACAGCATGCAACACAGCAGAGGGTCCACAGGAAAAAAGAACTAGTAATTCAGGACAACTGTGACCACTGACCTTGGAACAGCCAAGACCACTGGTCAAGCTGACACGATAATGAAGTGCACATGCACAGAAAGTCATCTAGCCTGTAAGCATAATTTTAATGTTTTGGTGAATGATTTTAAAATGCCCCCATTTAAATATCAGTTAATTTATTAAATTATCAAACAATACCAACTGTAATATTTTTCAGGCTTCAAGTATATTTTATTAATTCAAGTCACAAAAAAATTCAGTACGATCATTTGTGATTTTTAACACGTCTCTTTTAAAACATTTACAATTATAGCAAGTATGATGTGATACTTTATCGTATTTCCTACTATAAGAGATAGCTTTGGAAAACTGATGAAAAAGCTAAATTTATTAGAGCTGGGTTAAACAAACAATCACCTGAAGCATTTTTAGAAAATGACTCTAACTTTAAAATAATCTCATTCTTTCAGTAGATAGTCCTAGCTCCACCTCAGAACTATTTCAGTTTATTCATTCTTCAAATTTGTCTAAGTCTGTGCTCCTTAATTCCGAGCATATATTTAGTTATATCTACATTACCTTGCAGAGTTCCTTTTTATGAATATTTTTTACCATTTCAGTTATGTTCAGTTAACTGTTGCTTATAAATAAACAATGAGATGGTCCCTCTTATCATTTTATATATTTAGGCTTTTACATTTCATGAATACTGTTTAACTTCCTCACATATTTAAATAAACGTTTCAATATCAAACTAATTCTACTAGGAAAGTAGAGGTTCCCAATTTAAAAAGAATCACTCATCAAAAAATTACTATTAAAGATTGTTTTTTCTCGAAGAAATAATCAGCTATCACTGGAGCTGACTATAAAAATTTTAATATAACACAAAAAAGCTGATTTCTTTTTCTTTTTTCTTTCTCTTTCTCATCCTTCCTCATTTTTAAAAAAATAAACAATCCTTTCTTCTTAGGGAATTAATAGTAGGAACTACATGCACATAAGGAAAACATTCTTAAAAGTTGGGACTTTATTTTCATAATTACGTCCCTATCCAGTGAAGAATACTTTGATGGATTTCTAAATGAACAACTCTAATCCTTTCTAGCAGCTTCTGCAAAATCTTTATAATGAGGCAATCGAGTTATAATGAGCTAAAAAGATAATATAATTCTTCACTGGCCTGGGTTTGGGTTTGTTCATACATAGCATAAATTTTACTACAGTTAGATAAAGTAGTTCGATTTAATTTGCTTCAAGGTCAGCAAGTATTTTAGGTTATTTATGGGCATAAATAATCTGATTTTGACTTTAAAGTCACATTTTCCCTATCACTAGCCATAAAAGCAATCAAGGCTAGTATTACTGTATTTTCTGAGTTTGAGATTTTTTTTTATTCCTTTTTTTTTTCAAGCTCCCTAATAGTGATTTCAAAGTACTTGCAGTATTACAGAAAAAAAATATATTTTGAAGGTATTTTTATTCCCAAATTTTAATATATCTGAATAAACAATGGATTTTTTTAAAAAGGGGAGTTATTTTAACTTAGAACTATGTTATAAAGATATTTTAAAATAGCCATTAGAATATATACAGAAACAGTACAATCTGCATTTTTACCCTGTTCTAAGGAATACGAAGGCCAGAAAATTTACTTTGGAGACTATTTAACACAAAATACAGAATATATCCTATTATAAGCTGCAGACCCACACATGCACACACACACAAACCTCTGCAAGATCAAAGACCAGAAGAGAGCTGGCACTTAATTTATCAGCCTTTACAGACAAAAGACAGTTTTCGTCATTTCAAAAGGATCAGATGTCTTTTATGACAAACTGGGTTTGCAGTTTAATTTACAAATAGAATTCTAAGTAAGCAGTCTTTGCTCTGCCAGAGCAAATGACAAACAGTGTAGGTTTTCATTCTTGCAGCCCTCAGCAGGATAGAAAGGATTAAAATAAAACTGAAATAATTTAGAGAAAACAAATAAATGTTTCAGAAAGTTGAGGGAGATCAAAGCCAGAATTTTCTGACCCCAACTGTACAAGCATTTCTTATTATATTGACCAGTGCCATCAGATCATTAATTAAAAGGAAAAGCGCTGGCAGGTGGCAGGGAAGCAAAAGCCGATAATTGGCCCCCTTCTTCTTCTTGCCTTCAAAAACTCTCTCATTCTTTTGCAAGACATGCCACTAGGCAGACAGAAATGCCTACTTTGTAATATAATGATTAAGATGAGATGAAGAGACTTACGTTTAAAGAAACTCTGCCTAATGAATGCATCTAGCTTTTTAATTACGATCCTACTTTTACAATAAGGAATATGATACTGCATCTGACATCTCCTCAACTGCCAAAAGGTAAAAATACGAAAGACAGACTCTACATTGACTCCTCTCACACCACATGCTCATACTCAGCCCTTTTATTTCAGACAGAAAAATGGGAAAGTAACTCTTGGTGATTCAAGGGTCCAGGAGAAAACATATATATGTTTGTTCACCACAAAACATCCTCCAGACTTACCACGTCACTCGGTAGGCTGCTCAAGTCATTAAATGGTGATTCTAAAGTGTTTGTGTCAACATTTAACATAACCACATCCTCCAATGATTTATTTTTCACTCTCTGTTTAAAAAACACAATTATAAACAAACATCTTAGTATATTTTCCTTCCAAAGCTATAATGAGCTTAGATATGTAGAGAAAATTATCTTAATGCATTATCCTTAGGAAAAGAAAAAAGGAAAATTCTACATCATAAAAGAATATAAACAATTTTGCCTTATGAGAAAGTCTGTCTAAACCATTCAAAAAGAAAGAGTAAAAATGCTTAAAATAGCATGTTTACTCATCTAAATATATTAATAGTTTGGAGACACTGAATGTAATTTAACTACCAAAGAGATATACTACAACAAATACAAAATAGGCATGGCTATATTAAACTGTAAAAATTTATATCCTTTAAATTTTACCAATTGAATTTCAATCCTATGATACAGGAACGTGTGGCCAGTTCTATAGCTATTTTTAGCATAAATCATACTGCGGGGTTAACACAAAACAATAAATATGACTACTAAGTAGTAAAGTAAGTTTTAAATTAATAAATATTTTCTCTATATCTCCATATAAATTTGGTATAAGTTGATGATGACAAGTGAAAGTTGAGTAAGAAAAAATGACAGAGAGCAGTAATATGGAATTTATTGTTAGTAATGTTTATCCCATGAATTTAATATAAAGGATCAAATTTAATAGCCTATCAGATTAACTATTTGACTTGTCATATTTGTTTGAAAGCTTAGTCAAATGGTCAAATTATCTCAATATATGCACAAATGATAGTAAATTAGAATTTATTAAAGTTTTATCCTTAAAGAAAGAAAATATTTATAGTTTACTTTTCCTATTTAAACTAATATGTCTACTTAAACAAATCATGTAATTCTATTAGTCTTATCTAGATGATAGCAAATAATATTATTTCCTAATGAAAATAAGTAAGGTGTGCATTAATTAAATATATCCATCAACCCAGAATTCCATGACTGCATAGGTCAACTAGCAATTGGTCAATTAATTTCAGTGCAGTAGTTTTAAAAGTGACATTCTAGAATAATAGCCATTTTTTCAGATTATTTAAATACCTTAAATATTAAATTGGCCAAGCCAATTTTTTAAGTTAGCCAAGACTGGAATTTCTGTGATCCACTTAGAATTTCAAATCTCTGCGTATCAGGTAGAATGTTAAATTTGCTAGGAAAATGGTAGTCTAGAGTAGGGAATTTTTATGTGTTAGGATAGCCACAATGTCTATGTGGAATATGCATTCTCAAGGGGGCATGTGATTCTAAAACTCTATCCTGTAAAAGACATTATAATTATTCTAAAGTAAGACTCAGAAAATGGCCATTTCTAAGAAAGTAACTTATAACGTGATACTATTGCCAAAACATTTATAAATAAACTCATTTCCTTTCCATGTGCATACATATATGTAAAAAAGGTTTACATATATAAATATGTAGTTATCTACAAATCAACTATAGCATAACTACAAAAATAACCTATGAGCAAAAACTATATTTATATTAATGGCATTTGTATGTAAAAGGTATATCATAATTTTGATTTCCATCTTCAATTCTAAGTTGCCCTTTTAACAGAAAATGTAAAGATAATCCAGAAACCTGATGTATTTTTCAGGGAATGAAATAAGTTCATCTAAATAGCCTAGAGTAATGGTTATGTGACCCCAAAATGTTTGTAATGACGCTAACACTAAACTCTGAATAGCTGAGTCACTTTGCTGTGCACCTGAAACTATCACAACATTGTTAATTGGTTATACTCCAATATAAAAATTAAAAGTTTAAAAAAAAAAATCTCTGAATAAAGGAAATTAGCATTAGTATGAAATGTATACCTTTTTCAAAGTTTCTCTTAGTTTTAAGAAGTCTGATAATAGCTGAATATTAAAATTTGTTAACGGGAACACTCATTAAGAATGGAAAATGTATTCATTTCAATAAATCAACAGACTGAGCCTCCCTAAAACGAGAACAATTCTACATAAGCAAAAAAGGGGGGAGAAGATAGCATGTAATTTAAATCTTTTTTTAAAAAATTCATATTAATGTATTTTCTCTGTTATTTGCCTCCAAATCAGGCTTTAGCCATTTTTTTTCTAAACAGGAGTGGAAAGTCATATGGCATATAAAATGGCACCATTTTCTCTGCCCCATATTTTTACGTCTCATAAAATTCATCAACTTGTTTGGATGGGGAAAGAGCAAGAAAATGTGAAAAAACAATGTGCTTTTTCTTCAAAAATAAGGAAATAATATTAGCACATAGACAAAGTCTTATTGAGAACAACAGCAGATGCTGAACCGGCGAGACTCCCGGCATCCTCCGCACGCCATCCTCCTTCCAGGTGATGCCAGCACACCTGTACGCTCTACACACAGAGCGAGGAAGGGACGCGGTGGAAGCAGCCACACGATACTGTGAAACTGGGTCAACGCTTTACCTAGAATCCTTTGTGTATTAAAGCAAATAATATAACCCTCACATTTGTAGCCTGTACTGATTTATTCCCAATCACTTACAGGCCTTAGTTTGCTTTGACTTCATCCCTGAAGTCTAGTTTTCAGGGAGAACAAAATGCCCTTGTCCTTTATTTTAAAAGCAAACTTACATTGTAAAAAGAGGTTTCTAGTCATCTTTTACTTATGATCACATAAAAATAATTTTTAAAAAAGATTTAGGAAGACATTAATTTCATGTCTTTGAACAATTATGTTGAAAAGTCTTTGTAAAACTGATAAAAAGTGTTGAAACTGTCTTGACTGAGAGAGAAGAGAATATTTTGATTTTTCCTCCACAAAAAATTAGTTGTATTTGCAGCCAAACAAAATGTGAAAAATTATTCAGTTCTGTCTCATATATAAAATATGTAAATATATATTTATATTTTAATTATAATACCATTTATATAAAATAAAAAAGCACAAAAGATCAGAATTTTAGTGAAAATAATCTGTGTAATAATGTGATCATAAAAATGGAAACGTAGGATCTGTATCACCTGGTAAAAGATTAAGAAGAAAGTTACTAACTGGTACCCAACTGGTTTAAAGACATTCTTAAAGTTCCTATTATAGTTTCTCATTCACTATTAAACCAAATAAAACTGACTATTAAGACAGTTTGATAAGTCCAGAGTATAAAAGGTGCAGAGATTTCAGCCGATCTAATCATGGCTTTACACAGTCTCATTTAATAAGAGCCAATTTAAAGTTAGAAAGGACTGCTTCTCCAAGACAATACTCTAAGGACTAAAAAATTCTTAAATTTGTTCCTTTGAAAAAGGACTGATTTTCTCTACAGGTGTACAATAAACATGTGATAAATTGAATTGAATATTTAAAGCATGTATTCCTTTCTACAATATTTTGGAAAAGCTGAATCATTTGTCTTAAAAGTTGGTCTAGAATCATTATGTAAAAATAGTAACAACATCAACAGGTACAATCAACCACTTTAAATATTTTTCATCTGTATAAATAAATGTATTATGAAAACTACGTATTCTATTAGGTACATTACATAAGAAGAGATACGTGCACTAACATCAAAATCAAATTTGATGACTTTTTTTGAAACCATACCAACCAACCATGGTTAGATTTTGCAAGAAGTCAAACTACTGATGAATAAAATGCCAGTCATATATTCCACACTCTAATAACAGATTAAATACCTATTTATTCATGTTTTATCTTATACAATTTGTCCTTTCACTGCAAGTACCTTGGGCTGTAAGAAGCTGTTCGCTAAAAATTGACAAAATATAGAGTCATAATGTTATCCAACCCAGACTTCAAAATTAAAAAGGAATTAAACCTATTAAAAATTCATTAAAATGTACTCTTTATTAATGGTTGAAGCACGACTCTCTCCACAAAGGATGCTCAGGAATTTTAAAATAATCACCAGGCTCTTCCTCGATCAGCAAAGTGAAGACTGATGGTGTATACAATGACAACAACTAATCAGAAAACCAAGTCTAACTCATTAAAGTTGCTTATTAGAAATTGGGTTAAAGTACAATATGCACAACCAGCAAGAAAAGAAATACATTTGAACAAATCATCCGGCATAATGATGCCATGCAACTGACCCAAGTCTTTTGTTTACTTTTGTAGAAGCTAATCTTATAAGAAGTCCTCTCTGGAAATCTCACTGATTTCAAGTTCAAGGTATTTAAAGTTCAAGGTTTTTCACTACAGTGATAACAAGTGACAAAAGTCATTTTCGAATGACAGTGCAAAAAAAAAAAAAAACAAAACTACATTTTAAGTCCCAACAGGACTGAAGTTAAAGTCTTACAAAGCTATATTCTAATTTAAAAGTTCATGATTAGTGTATTAAAACACATTTTGAAAAACACTGATACACTGAATTATAGTGAAGTTTGCAAAATAAAAACACTTTCCCTTTATGACTCATAATTACATAAATTCTCACTTTCAAAACACAGAAATATTTCTTCTGAAAGAGAAATAGATATAATAGATCTCAAGTTCCATAAAGAAAGTGGTTCATCAAAGACTAAGGGTTTTAGTATTTAAAACTTACCATATGACTTCAACCAAATAGAACCTACTTTCAATGGGTCTCATACCACTGAAGATGGTCATTTTGCATACTAATTAAAATAAAATTATTTTAACACTACCTTTTTGAAAATGATCATGTAAGTATACTCTAAGTATGCAACTAGTCACTTCTTTGTACTATTCAATTGATATTCTTTCAAAACACAACTGTTTTAAATTAATTCATAAAAATAATAGTTACCACCGTCTCATGTCTGAAAGATACTCACCTCTATGAGGCTGGAGTGTATTCCGATCAGGTATGGCATTGGGGCACTAAATTAAAAATATATATGTATGTGTTCATATAGTTCATTAAAACTGAAACAATAATATAAGTAATTCAGAATGCTTTAAAAAATAAATTTATTAAATGCATAGTTCCAACATAGTACATCATAGATATTTAAAATTATTCAGTATAGAAAACTCAAATATAATCTTAGAGGCTATTAATATATTCAAATTAAGGTTGATTTATATAAAATCACAAAATCATTTATAATTAAAAGTTGTAATGTTTAAAAAAACAAGAATATTAGGGTCTAGGCCATAGTCTGAGATGAATCTTTTCTGTATACTTCCCATCAAATATATCCTAAATAATCATCAAATTTATTCACATTTCTTTGTACAATTTTTTTATTCAGTTAGATTCTTATACGATTTTCTTAATATATATTCATTGTTTCACATCTACTATTTAGTCACCCAAATTTTTGAGTCAGTCACAATATATTTACAGAGACCTACTATGTGCCAGGCACGGTTTGGGAACTAGAGGTGCAAAGATAAATAATTTCCTCCCCCACTGTTACCATTCTATTTCTGTGCTATCTTTCCACTCATGTATCTTCAAGTAAGTTTAAGAATGCTATTGATTAACTCAACACAATATGTGGAGCATACTCAGGTGCCAGTACCTGGCATAGGGGTTAGGGTACAATAATAAACAATATAGACAGAATATATTCCCTTCTGGAGCTTATACTCTGGCAGAGAATACAGACATTACATAATTTTTGTAATATACAAAATCAGACTTACTAGCAGTTTCAAAAATATTTCTCATGAAATATAGGGCGGAAATTATTCAACTTGACATTTCAAAATTAAAATATTATTTAACAAGAAAACATGAAAATGAACAATGTCTACAAATGTGATAGAAGATATGCAAATAAATAGCTATTTAAAAATAAAACATTTTTGGCATTTCTTTTGTATACATCTTTGTGTTATATTTAATGCAAACCTTTTCTGTTAATGAAAACAGATAATCTTCTTTTTCAAAGGATTTGCATAATTTTCCAAACATCCCCGTCATTATTAGAACAGAGCTGTGCAAACTCCTGCATGTCCACCTTGCTACTGAGAACCAGTAACAGATAAAAGAGGCACCTTGGTAGACCAACAGTTTTCAAAGTAACCTTAAACAGCTCCTACTTTATTTAAGGATGGCTAGCCACTAACTCCTATATCCAGAATTCACAAAAAATAAAAACGGTTCAAGTTCTTATTCCAATCCTTATTAGCCTGTTCCTTAAGTCATATTGTACTAGATTCTAATTCCCAGTTGTCTTTGTCTTCTATAGCTTTGTTCCTTCCTATTTTTTTTTTAATTTTTATGCAGTAGACCATCTGGAATTGATCTGATATTCTGGATATTTCATCTGACTGAAAGTTGAGAACTATTTATAGGCCTTGATATCCCTAAGACCTAACAGATTTTCTGCCTTCAAAAGGAAACAGAAGGAATAAATGTGGACTGTTCCACTTTTGCTTAAATAAAAGAAGGCTAGTTGCTTCCCCAGTTCAAGTTCTCATCTCTGGAATTCCTTCTGCGACTCCATAGACGATATAAAATATGTGCCACTAACTACTCTGGGCTCCCATGACTGGGTTCCGGCAACTTTCACAAAACAGGGTGGGCAACTCCCAAGATCTTAAATATGTCAAGCCTTCTCCACACCCAAAATACTACAAATTTATTAAAGTTACTGTGCAATTTTGCAATTCGCCCCAGGCTAGGTTATCTGACCAACAAGATTCATAATATAGAAAGATTCATAATATCTCAAACCTCAAAGCACGTTTTAATACAATGAGTGTTAATCAAAACACTTAAGACTTCCAAAATTAATTATTACATCCATTTTACATATGTTGAAGGTACACTGAATGGATCAGATTTCAAAAAATCAGAGCCAAAAGTAATAACTACCAACTGAAGTCCTACGAAATACATCTAAGATAACACTTTTAAAACTTCATGAAAGCTAGTTATCTCTTGAAACATAAACAATAAATTTACAGAAATTGTTAAACTAGAATAAAAATCCAATAAAGAATTCTTATGCAGAACTTAATAGTAAAGTAACCCAAAACTTTTTCTATGAGATCACTGGGCATCTCTACGTGTTTTTACCTCACTAATTTCTACAAAATCTAAAATATAAACATGTTAGACTGCAAACATTATTAACTAGAGCATACTTTCCTAAAATAAATATGATGTTTTTTCAGAATATAGATTTAACTGAATAGTTATTTCATTGTCATGAAAATTGGATTGTATACATCCTAATATTAAGTCAGCCAAGTCTCATGAAAAGTAATTTTGCTACCCTAGCTGAAATCTCCTAATGAGACAAGAGTGTTAATAAGTCAGGAAGAGATCCTTGGCAACACAGATGTTTTATCAGCTATGTGCAAAACTATCCTAGATCTTTCTGTCAATGGAATTATTTTGCAAAGATAAGATACAGAAGGCTCTATTATGACTGCTGCTTCTTTTTGGTAGCAACTAATCTTTGCTGAAAAATAATTACTATGTAATAGCTGTTTTTCTTTTTAGGTCTTCTCATGGAGGCCACCCGTGGGGTAGACTGTAACAGCAGTCTATTAACTTAGGGTAGTCTAAACAACATAATTTTCCATTTATGTTTTTAAAACACTATTCTCTTAGGAGCTAAACCTTCTCCTTTCATAGAATGAAGAATCAGATAGATAGCCTAAATAAAAAGGTGACAACCATTCTGGAACAAATAAATTATTATACTTTTACTGGTACTGGAATCATACTACCTCCGAGGTGTTTAAGGGCTCAGAAGGTTAAGAGTGTCTGGCAACATCACTATAGACTTGCTATATTAAAGTACTTTCTCTTTGTTGTTTTGTTTTGTTTTGCTTTGTTTTTTCAGTATCAATACCTCACATGAGATCCATCCTCTTAGCAAATTTTTAGGTCTACAATAGAGTATTGGTTAAGTAAAGGCACAATGTTATACAGATCTCTAAAACTTAATCATCTTGAATAACTGAAACTTTATACCTGTTAAATAGAAACTCCCCATTTTCCCCTTATACTGGTAGATTAAGGGGAAAACAAAGATGGCGTCACTTCTTCCCAGTAGCCTTCCCTACCCTAGCAGACAGGTGGGCACTTCCTCCTAGGTGTTCCACTCAGCATTCTTTTATATGCCTCAGACCTAACCCCTATAGCATCACAGTATTCCTCTCTGTGCTCATCATGTGCGCGTGTGTACATGTGCACAAACGTGGGAATTTCTTCCTATCTGGGGATCCAAGAGGGCAGAAGCTACGTCTTACTCATTACATTACATACTCGCGGCCTGGCAAACACATGTTTACTAAATGTCTGGTGTACAAATGGATGAATGAATGAGCCGACAAATTAGCAAGCCTTCGTCAGCCGACCAAGATGTGCTATTCATCCACGGTCACAAGATGGCATCATGGCCCTCCAAGTCTATGCCACACCAGAGACACACTTCCAGGAGCCAGGACTGCCTCAGGATTGGGAAAGTCCAATCACCTTGAAGAGTTGGCAAAATACACATCTACCCCTATCACATCTTCCTGGTGCTATTTTTGGAGTGGAATATAAAATTTTCTTTACTCAAAAACCATGAGATTGAAGGGATAATCTCTAATATTTTTCTCCCTTTTGCATATAGGATCATTTGCAAAGATGTAAAGGGAAGAAAACCACTTTCCCTAGGAAACAGTTTAGTCCATGGAATTTTCTGACAATGAAAGAGAGCTGGAGTCATAGACAGCTATTTTGGGGGAAAAAAAAAGTATATGATACTGCCCACTTCCTATGTCAGAAGCTGAGCCTATCATTGTGACCTTAAGGTTCAGGAACTCTCAGATAACTCCTTGTCTGACTATCACTGCTCTACTCTCGGGGCCAGGGAAGTGCCTGGCATGGCAGCTGTTAGAACTTGTCCTAAAGGGGCTATTTCAGAGGTTAGAAACTAGTAAGACTGAAATATGAAACAAGCTTCCTTCATCACAGTGGAAGTAGTAGAAAAAGGACTTGATGGCAGGGTTAGAAAGTATCAGGAAGACATATCTGGAAAGAGGTGGCAATAGTTTCTAAATAACAGTATTTTAGAAAGTCCTAAGTGTGTATCATTACAGAGAACTGAACTTAAAAGGGATGTTACCTCCTAAGATTTCAGAACATTTTCTATAGAAAAATTTAAATGGCACTAACATTACATATGATAAAATATAATTCTGAACCTCACAATTAGAAGTGTTGGTTCTTGAACCACTACTTTAATATAGATTTTTAAAAATCATACATCAATATATTTTCAAATACTTTTGTCAACATTATTTAAAATAAGTTTTAATTACTGAATACTATGTGGAAAGATCTACTACGCATGTCGACATGAAAGAATTGAGGTTCCTGCTTTGAAGGATGCTACTCTATTCTAGGTATACTGGTCAGAGAAGAACACTCTAAAGTGAATACCAAGAGAGCTATTTCTAGATCCAGCTTTACTCTCAGATTCATGTGTGTGGTGCTTCACAGTGTAATTAAACCACACACCTACAGTCTCCTGCCCCACTGTTTCTCCCTCCCAGCACCCAAAGGGCAGAATGGCAGTGGGAGGTCACTGGAAACCTGCTGCCCAGCATTATCAATACGATTACCCTGCTGTGGAAACACACAATTCACTGGTATAATCAATATGTGACCAAAGATAGGTACTGTCATTAAAAATCATTTGTCCTGAAGAGGGCTAGTCTTGAAAACTTCAATGTTATGAACTTAGATCATTTTAACCCTTAAACACTTAAAGTGATCTGCTTTTCATGAAATCAGAAAGTTAAATAAATAACTACTTTGATTCTAAAAGAGCTTTGTTTTTCAATAACATTAGCTGTGATATAAACGAACACATTATGGTCCAAATCATTTCCTTCTTTCTGTGTGTGTGTGTGTACGTGCGCACACACATGCATGGTTTAGAGTAAAAATCTCATCTGGTTTCTTAAGAACTGAGCTACGCCTGCAGAAGGTGATTACCCTACAGCCCCGAGGAAGATCCCAAGGCCGCTGTTTGGGAGTCTAATTCTTCCCTAACCTCCAGGAGAAGGGGACAGTTGAATTCAGACTGGGTGAGATCACTGGCAGTTGTCTGCAATGCCAAGAAACTTTCCAGAATTGCTCCCGACACTCGTCAACATTGCTTTTCATAGTGGCTCAAGGCTGAGGCTTCGACTTAACCAGGAACTCAGGGAACCCCTGCATCAGAGGCAACCCCTCTGCTGGTATCTGGTACTGGATGTGCTACTGAGGGAAGGGGCGTGCGGGAAAGTGTGTCCTGAGGCGGAGGTAACGAGCGTGTGCTCCGACAGAGGCAACCTGGTGTCTGAAAGACTGCAGACAAATGCTGGCATCTGGGGTGTGGTGCTCTCACTGACACTGCAACTTCTGTAAGATGCTCCTAACCACAGCGAAGACTGGATCGGCTTCTATTTATGTATTCAAGTATCTAGATGATTATAGAGGAAACTCACAAAATCTAAAGAACTTTACGTTTGCCAAGTATAAATTTTTGCTACCTTTGGAGAGAACTACTCTTCCCTTCATAAAACCACCTTTTAATACTTGTTACTAATCTCCCCGTCACGTTTCAGAGATCTCATTCACAGATATATACACATGTCCTCCAAGCTAACTTAATCTACACATGAATCGACCTTTCTAACCCTAAAACCTGGACCAGCAGGAGTCCGGCAGAGCCAGCTTACCAGCAGTAGTCCAGCAGATGAGGAGGGAGCACCGGGATGTAGATGTGCTGCCAGTACATCGGGTAGAGCAGGGCGACCGATCCGTGGAGACAGGCGGTTAACTAAAATTTGCAAAAGGAAAACAGCAGTGAGGAGCCGCTGACCCTCCAAACAGACAGACATGCTCAAGTTATCAAAGATTGATGATACTCATAAAACAATTTACTTAACGACCTGAATCACATTATCTTGACCAATTCTGCCTGTAAAAAGTCTCATGTTTCAGAAGGCCCTCTGAAAAATACATAAGCAGCAAAGTAGCTTCTTGGGCATCTTATGTAGACGGTTATACCTTCCTGAAAATATAGTGTTTGGGGTCAAAACTTAGAACACATAAAAGGAAAACTGAAAAATTAGGCGAGCATCTTAGAAGGAACCGTAGGAAATTACAGTGTGTGCCGCCCAGGTTGCACGCACTCAGATTAATACACCACGATGCAATATGGGAAGGAGGAGAGGCTGAAAGCTCCTGGGGGATATCATTAGGGCAAATTGCCAAAGAATGAAACATGAGCCAGTCAGGAGAGTCTGGAAGCTGCAGTATCACCAGGGGACTCAACGTTCGACAGTTGGAGCTTCAGCAACGTGTGAACCGCGGGTGACGGTATCAGGAGACTCTGCTCACTGACACGGAGAATGTCACTATTGACCAGCGAGCTGCCCAAGCTTGACAGCTGTACCACAGGAAGCCAAGGATATCATAATTTCATATTTAAACTGTTCATTTCAGATTAACATCGCGTTTCCTAGCTTTATATCACAACAGCTGCAAATACACTGATGCTATTTTAAAGGTAATTGCCATTTTAATTGTTTTGTTTTGGCAAGCGGTTAATTAAATATTTTTTAATGCTTAACAAAGGGATATCGCTTTTTTTTTTTCCTCCCTCCTACTGACCCTCATCAGAATTCTTTCTCTGACTTCGTTTACATTTTAAATTATATTTCTGTACGTGTTGAGTCATTTCTCTAGCATTTAAAGCAATAATTAAATCAGCATTCTTCATTTTAAAGTTTTGCTATAGTCTGCATTTTCAAGACATTTACTGAATAAGTCATTTTATTTAACTTGAAAATCAGAATTTAAAAATAAAACCATCTGAAAATGCACCACAAAATTTCTATAAACCATTATTTCTATTTTATTATACAAAGAAATTAAAATTTATACATAGTAATCAAATTAATTCAAAAGGATAAATGTAAACAAAGTAATTCAATCTTAATAGCAACATTTGTCTATATTTAAGTGCAAAATAGTTCCACTAAATTTTTTAAAAGTCAATTAAAATAATCTAATCTGAACCAAAAACATAAAAATTTTGATTAAAAGTATTTTCATCTTCGTCATATGTATTATATTTTTTTCCAGTTAAGATTTTTAATTAATTTTATATGGCAAAAAATTTATTTGTTCCATTTAGAATGCTATCATTAAAGGGTTTTATTACTTTGCACTTTGAAGTTTTAATAGTTTATCTACACTATTCTTTCAATAAATATTATTTTTAAAATTCCTTAATTAGAGCATACAGTATACCACTAGGAGGCATTCAGATACTTCCACGTAACAATTACAGACCAGATTTATTTCTCTTACATATCTGAACTAGAGGGAAATGAAAATAGGGTTGATCTCAGTTGTGTCAATTCTTAGAGAGCTTGCATGTGCTCCCTGGTTGTAAATGAGGTAACTTTAAATGTTTCAGTGTAACTTGATGGGCTAAAAGCAGTTATGTAGCTGTGAAAGGCAGTTAATTTACTCAATTTCTCCATCTGCAGATAGATGGCTTTTAAAAGAGCTCAACAAATAAACAAATGGGACCTAATGAAACTGAAAAGCTTTTGCACAGCAAAGGAAACCATAAACAAGACCAAAAGACAACCCTCAGAATGGGAGAAGATATTTGCAAATGAAGCAACTGACAAAGGATTAATCTCCAAGATTTACAAGCAGCTCAATAACAAAAAAACAAACAACCCAATCCAAAAATGGGCAGAAGACCTAAATAGACATTTCTCCAAAGAAGATATACAGATTGCCAACAGACACATGAAAGAATGCTCAACATCATTAATCATTAGAGAAATGCAAATCAAAACTACAATGAGGTATCATCTCACACCGGTCAGAATGGCCATCATCAAAAAATCTAGAAACAATAAATGCTGGAGAGGGTGTGGAGGAAAGGGAACCCTCTTGCACTGTTGGTGGGAATGTAAATTGATACAGCCACTATGGAGAACAGTATGGAGGTTCCTTAAAAAACTAAAAATAGAACTACCATACGACCCAGCAATCCCACTACTGGGCATATACCCTGAGAAAACCATAATTCAGAAAGAGTCATGTACCAAAATATTCATTGCAGCTCTGTTTACAATAGCCAGGACATGGAAGCAACCTAGGTGTCCATCATCGGATGAATGGATAAAGAAGATGTGGCACATATATACAATGGAATATTACTCAGCCATAAAAAGAAATGAAATGGAGGTATTTGTAATGAGGTGGATGGAGTTAGAGTCTGTCATACAGAGTGAAGTAAGTCAGAAAGAGAAAAAGAAATACAGTATGCTAACACATATATATGGAATCTAAGGGAAAAAAAAAAAAAAGGTCATGAAAAACCTAGTGGCAAGGCAAGATGGGAATAAAGACACAGACCTACTAGAGAATGGACTTGAGGATATGGGGAGGGGGAGGGGTGAGATGTGACAGGGTGAGAGAGTGTCATGGACATATATACACTACCAAATGTAAAATAGATAGCTAGTGGGAAGCAGCCGCATAGCACAGGGAGATCAGCTCGGTGCTTTGTGACCACCTAGAGGGGTGGGATAGGGAGGGTGGGAGGGAGGGAGATGCAAGAGGGAAGAGATATGGGAACATATGTATATGTATAACTGATTCACTTTGTTATAAAGCAGAAAGTAACACACCATTGTAAAGCAATTATACTTCAATAAAGATGTTTAAAAAAAAAAAGAATAAAATAAAAGAGCTCATTTAAAACCGTTTTAAAAAGGAAAGTATTCTTTTTTATTGTTGAGAAAATAATTAACAGTGTAACAAGAGGGAAAAAATGCATTCTCAAAATGAGGAATTATAATAATAGTAACTTATTTTACTAGGCACACCCAGAGTCCAAAGCACTCTATTAAATGCTATAGCTGTTCCCCTATGCCCTTAATGGTTCTCCTTAAGTGAAGTTATGAACTTCTCGCTAATAAGGCACAATATCATCTGATGAATTTGGCTGGTTTCTTAGAGGATGATTTCTGCAACGAGAAGCAAAGTCACAAACTTTCTGCAAAGGCCAGCATTCAGCAGAGGGTCATGTCAGCTAATCAAGATCTACCAGGAAAGAAGGAAGCTCTACAGGATTTGTTAGCTTCTTAGATGCAGGGGATCAGTGACAGGGAGAGGTAAAAATACTACCCATCCCACATCCCCGCCCTGCCCCAAACCTCAGTTTCTGGCCTAAGCAACCAGGACGAATTATTTAAAGAAATATAACAAAAGTGTCAGGTTCAGGTGGGACTGTAAGGAACCTGCTCTCACAAATACTGATTCTGTTAACTATGAGACATCCAAGTGGAGATTTCCAAAGAAGGCAGAAACCTACCAAAGAAGATCTCCCTTACCCACCTAGCATCATGTAATAACTATGTGATTTAACAAATAGAGAAGATACTATTACGGCATATATTTTGTAGAGGAGATAGTAAAGTTGTAAGTAAAAAAAATACAATTAAGAAAAAATAAATTTACTAGGAAATTAAACACAGTTATATGCAAGCTGTATAAGGTAAGAACAATGAAGTACATCGTAGACAAAAGTTAGGGACTGGCCACTAAGAGGCTGTGCCACTCTGGCACACCTGCAAATATAACCAGATCCCAGTTTCCTAATCTTTAAAATAAGAAATACATGCTAGATGATCTATAAACACCATCTCTGAGAGACCTAACATTCTCTACTCTTAGATCAGATCAGTTCTAACATTTTGTATTTTTAGTAATAGTTAAGAATTGTTTTTTCCATACGGGTGGTTAACAGAACATTTTAACTAGATTATAATTCAGACCCACCTTCGAAATCTATCTAAACATAATCTCTAAAAGCTTTAAAGCACATTAGGTAACTGTGAAATTGGAGACATTATAATAATTTACTTGCTTAATTCAACAGAGTTTTTGAGTACCTGCCACGTGCCATCATAAATCTCTACTAAGCAACAGGGACACAGAACAGAACAAGTTACATATCGGTGGGGAAAGCAAACAATAAACAAGTAAAACACACATTACGTCAGAGGTAAATTCCATGAAGAAACCTCAAGCAGGGTAAGGGCAGAAGGGCCATTCTAGACAGCAGCGTAGGGACAAACTCTGATGTGGCCGCATCTGCACTGAGACCTGCCTGAAATATGGGAGCCACGTATGGTGGACTTGGGGAGAAGGGCGTTCAGGAGTCCCGAGGTGGGAGCAGGCTTGGCACCTTCTTGGAGTAGTAGGGGGTCGGCTGATTAGATTAAACGGGAGAACAGCAGGAGTTGAGGTCAGAGAGGAAGCAAGGTCGGAACTGAAGAGCCTCCTGGGACACAGCAAAGACACCAGATTTCATTCTGGATAAGATCTGTCTGCACCTCTGAACACAGTGCTAACTGTCACAACAAATCATTTACCTAGAACATTTCCAGAACTTTGCAAATTAAGGAAAATAAACAACATACTTTAGAAGTTTGCTTTGCAGAATAAAGTTCTATAAAGAAATGAGATCAAATGGAGTATAGTCTATAAAAATACTGAATCACTATGTTGTACACCTGAAACTAGTATAATATTATAAATCAACTACATGTCAATTAAAAAAAAAAGAAATGAGATCAATTTATAAGCCAAGTAAGAAGGAGAATCTTCTTACTTTTAGGTTATTTATGAAATACTGAATCTTTAAGCTGAAAGGGAAATGCTAATCGTATTTCTTTGGATCAGAATTACCCAAAATTCTATGATAGGTTCAGGATAGGGCTAGAACCCCAGAGCACTCTTCTGACATTCTGTCAGCTGTTTCTCTAACACCACAGTTGTTCTTCATGAAAGCAGGGGAGAGGAGAGAAGAAGATTCGGTGTTTGGGTTAGAACATGTTCCTGGCACAACATCCTTGAAACTGAAGGACTTATACATTGCTATCATTGAATAAAAATGAAGTGTACTAAATAAAGAAAAAAATGTACCAAATAAAGGTCAAAGGAAAAAACATCTTCGTTAAATGGCATAGGAATATTTAAATGCACATATAATTCCACAAAGCACACTCAATATATTGAACTGATTCAAACCCAAAGTGTTGACTAACACAAAATAAAATCACTGGGATATTTATTTCCCATACAGTACAACTGTAAAATAAGTACATATGAAAACCATGTGAAAGAGACAAGAACTGGGGCCTGTGAAATCAGAGGGAGAAACCTGACAAGAAACGTTGGCAACAGTGAACTTAGTGGTGGAATAAAGGCACCTGGAGCTTCCCGTTCTGGCCACAGGTCTAAGGGAGTTGCCCTCACTGACAACGGTAACGAGAGCAAACGTCTATATGATGCTAGCTCTGTGCCAGGCACTATTCTCAGCACGTGACATACTCAGATTTAGTGCTACAACAGCCTTATGAAGCAGGCAGTGGTATCATGCTCCCACTTTACAGATCAGGACACTGTGGCAGAGTTACACCACTTGCCTGAGATCACACAACTAGCAAGTGGCAAATCCAGCAGACCAATGCCAGCAGGCTCCAGACTACAATAACCATTATATTAACCTGCCTTTTGATACACAAAGATTCAAAATTCCCATTCATTATAAGGCTCTGAATAATATATGCTGGCTGAAAATATTTTATCCTAATTATATAGCGGAGAATGGGTCTCTGACTGAACAGACAGATAAGAACAGTTGACCTTTAAATGAAAAATTCAGGGTCTAGGACAGAGACGCAATTTACAAAACTTTCCCAGGCATCACAGTCTGCGCCTTCAGCAGGAAACCAGGAGAGCAGATTCTCTGAAAAATGTTACAAAGATAAGATACTTGATAAAAATGCTACGAGTTATCATCTCGATCTGCATCTGCAAGTATATTTAGTTGGAAGCCAAACCAAAGTTCTTGCCCTTTGTGATATGAAATCTCACCTATACCTTGTTCTTAAACTATATATTTATTGAGGAGATCAGCCTACTAATACAACTAAGCAATGTTTTAAGCAATTCAGTAGACATCTATTTTGAGAAGAAAAAAACCACATTATCAGATTTCCAAGGAGAAGACAGGAAAACGATCTATCGAGTGTGATGACCGCAACGGAAAACAGCACGATTCTAATTCACACGCTTTACAAGTAAAGATCTCACCCTGACGCGCCGCCACTCCTGTTGTTCTAGTCTCTGTGTATCTCTTAGCCAGATTCTGCCTCATTTTAATGTAGGAGTCCCACTGCCTTCAACTAAAGTTCTACATGAATCACTGGGGGGCAGATTTATGTCCCCTAAGAATGTATTTATGCACAAAATCCCAAGAAATATTGATTAGAGACTTCATTTGATTTTTAACTGAATCAATGTTTACTTCAGAAATGTAAGCGCTATAGATACCTAAAGGTACACAGAATAAACTGTTGCAGATATGAACGTGATAAATTTCCTTGTGGAATGAAAAAAATTTCAGTGGAAAGCATAAAAAAACTATCTGTTTAAACACATTTAATTTACATTCACGTTTAAAAGTTGAGGACAAAAAAGGTAGCAGCACAGTATTTGAAAACTACAAAGCTATCCCAACTATGAGATATTCTTACTTGAGCAAAATTCTGACACTCAAATTAAGTGATAGTTATAAAGAAATGTTTAGAGAAATAGCAATTTTATATCATGAAAAAAGACAGTATTTGGCTGTACATTTTTCTTTTTTAATACCTTTTTATACTAAAATATCATCTTCTATTTCATTCTCTTTCTCCATACCCTGTAGGATGGTAAATTCTGCTGCATCATTACTAAACTTCATCCTGACCTCTCTGCATCATATCCAGGTCCTTGGAAAGTTCTGCTCATCTCACGGCTGCTCACTGGTTAATTAGCTCTTCCGAGCCAAACAATTCTAATATTTTCTTGCTTGCTTGCTTCTTCCGTGTACTCATTCTTTCATTCATTTGACACATGGGGAAACCGAGGCAAAGTTAAACCAACTGCCCAAGATCACACAACTAGATGTGAGACACCAAACATGTGTTGGGCATCGCTGCTGGTGCTGGGGACAGAATAATGAGCCGAGGAGACAAAGCCTCTGCCCTCAAGGAGCTTTCACTCTAGTGAGCCTCAACATGCACCATTCCTGTTGTACCAACCCCACCTCAATTCTGAACTTCTGTAGCTGGCACACTGCATATAAATGTCAACGCCTTCAAACACTTTCCTCCCCTACATGACTTTCCCCATCACTAAATTTACTGCTCTCTAGTTCACATCTTCAAGCCAATTCTGTAGCAGTTTAGCTTTTCCTGGAGAAGGCTCATCTACCTTTCCACAACTTTCAGGAGTCTGACACTATAACACAGCTCAAATGTATCTATCTTCTCTCCACACAAACTTCTAGACCCTGGATTCTAGAGGACTATAAGTTAGGCTGTTCGTGTGAATTATATAAAAACCATATTTTTTAAAATAAGGCATTTATTTAAGAAATAAACAGTACAGTTAAAGAACCACTGCATTTAACAATTAGGAAGAACCTTAGAAATCATTCTTGTTCAATTCTTTCATTTTTTATATAATAAACTTCAGGATAAAAGGAAAAAATGGCTTATATGAAGTCATCCAATTTTTTAGTTGAGTAGTCAGGAACTGAAAAACAAATCTCTAATTTTAGAAGATATTATTGATATAATCACACTACTACCATATTTGGGGACATATTCCAAATAACGAATAAATAAAATCTAATTGACTGAACCTACTTTTTTAACTAGTAGGCATCTCTGAAAATCACAACTTAAAATATCTCTCACCAGGAACAAAACTAATGGCAAACCACCAGCAACTGAAAGACAGACAACCACAAGCAGCCCCAAAGGACCTCTGAATCCTTACAAGTGAAGTGACTATTTGTAAATTACAGATATTTAAATGAGAATGAATAATTGTACATATATATTATATGCTGTATCATTCAAATTGTATATAATATTCCCATATATACTTAACGTACACATATGTATATTTAGCAGGCATATCAAACACTTGTAAATATATACATCTATACATAAACACACACACACACTTTCACAGAGTTACAATTTACTAGTAGCAAATGACATCAGGCTCTGCCCCCATTATATATCAGACACTAAGGAAATAGCTGATGAATATTCGTCCTTTGTGTGTCATTGTAAACTTCTCCCTCTTATTTACCTACTTTCAAGCAGACTCTACATCCAACAGACATTTCCTTATTAGCCATGTTTCTAAAACCCAACTCCATCTACCTTTCACAGTCACTGTTAGTTCAGGAGCTGGTCATCTCTTTTTCTAATTACTGCGACTGCCTTTTAACAAGACACCTGTCAGTCAGAGTTTCCCTACTCTATTTTTTCTAATGCCACCAGCTTCTCTTCCCCAAAACAAAACTGGTCACAGCATGTCCCTCATTTGCCTCCCCACAATCTGTTGGATAAAATCCAAACCCCTTCATTTACCAAACATGGTTCTTCACAATCTGGCCACTGCTCTCTCTCCAACTAGATCTTGTAGCATGACTTCTCTCTGTCACTCTCTTTGCGCACACATACACACACACAAGAATATATTTCCTAGACAAAACACAAATTCCTTCCAAGAACCAGGTGTGATATTGAGGTCAACTCTTTAATCTACCACCCTCCCTCCTATATTTCCCACATCAGAGCTCTAGTCACACTGACTGGCCTTGATTGACACTATATAATTTATTATTTATTACGATTCTAGAGAATCATAAATTAATAACTTTGAAATTCCCACTACCTGGCAAATAATAATAATTATCGATACCAAATGAATAAATACCCTTATACTCTATGTTTGGAAAACTCTACCAATGTCAAATATCTCCTTCAAAATAAAGATCTATGTTTTTCTTCTCAAGTGGTTAACTAGTGTTTACTCTTTCCATTACACTATTTTATCATAGTAAATCACAACAAAATATGAGATTCATGGAAGCTGTGCCTTCAATTTATGCCTCTCAGATCCAAGTTCACTCTCTGCTAGCCATCTGTGACAATGGATCTGGGCCCTTGAAGTGTTTACCAGACGGAGGACAGAGTGCGCTGTCCGCAGGGGACGCAGGAGACGCACTGCAGGAGGAAGGGACTGGGGCTTCCTGGTTCCGTGTCCTCGGGGGCAGGCTCCTGCAGGGCCTGCGCGTCTCCGGGGCCTGGCTCTTGTAGGACACTGCTCAGTAGTACCCAGCAGTAATACCTGGCACCTTCTTCAGGTGGTTCTGTAGCAGAACGTGTCTAGGGAGACGTCTCCCATGGCAATCAGGTAAACTACCTGGTGGCAGGTTAATTACACTGAACCTCTTCCATCAAGAAGGAGGCTCGATTAGGTTCACTCTCACTGGAATAAATATTCTGGCTAAGGACTCGTCTCCTCTGCCGTAATCCTTCTGCCAGCAACACCACCATCAGACTCACAGAATAACACACCTGTCAGCACGGCACTCCGTAAAGCACCGACTCTCTTCAAGGTATTCATGTAACCGCAAAGCAGAGCAAGAGGCTCATGTCCATGAACTCAACTACTCTGGTCTACACTTATAACCTAGAAGCTGCTGGCCTAGTCAAAAGGTAGAATGGCTCACCGAAGCCTCAGTTATGACGCCAGTTGGGAAAGAGCACCCTTAAAGGGTGGGGCTCTGTTTAACATGATGCAGGATACGCTTCGAATCAGAAACCGTTTTACGGTGCTGTTTCTCCCAAAGCCAGAATCCATGGGACCGGGGGTCAAGGGGTAGGAGTAGGATTGGCCCTCTCATCATCACTCTTAACAGCCCACTTGCAGAAATTCTAATTCCTGCCCCAGCCATGCAGGGCGCTTTCGGTTTGGGGATCTGACCTCCCAACAGTGGAATGCTTCCACTTGAACCAGAAGATGTGACTGCCACCTGGCCCTCTGGGTTCCTTAATGCCACTGAATCAACAGGCTAAACATTGGGGTTAATCTACTGGCTGGAATGATTGATCTCAATAACCAGAAGTAAGTCGGGTTGTTTTTACACAACAGAGGCAGGGGGGACTATGTCTGGAACCATGGAATTCTCTGGGATGCGTCTTGGTACTTCCATGCCTGGTACTAAATGTTAATGGGAAACTACGGCAATCAAAAAAAAAAAAAAAAAAAAAAAAAAAAACCCAAAACTATTGAGGATCCAGACCTTTTGGAAATGAAAGTTTGCATCATTAAACCAGGTAAAAAAAATCCAACCAGCTGAGGCTCTGGCTGAGGTGAGGGGACTATGGAACAGGTAATGAAAGAAGGAAGTCAGAAATATCAATTATGGTCTCATGAGCAGTTACATAAACAAGGGCTGTAGTAGCTTTCCATATTTTTAATTTTCCTTTCATATGTTTATTTTTACCTGCTAACCATTTTTTCTTCTATGTCTCATCTTTATCTTACATATATGTTGTTAGTAGTTAACAGAAAATTAAATGTGACTGTAATTGAAGAGATGGACACAGTGACTCTTGGTACTGTGCTGCCTCTCATTTGGGGGAAAGGGTGAAAATGTCTGTACTTGGAAAAGGACAGCTACATCTTATTAGGTAGACACAGAGCTTTGCTCTGCTGTTGTTCAGGAAGTGCAAATGATTTAGAGGGTGTCACTGGAGGATAAGCATCCAAAGGGGTGGACTGTACCGGTTACCGATTTATTGCCTCTCACCTCCAAGTTTACCCCTCTTTGTCAGATCTGAGAAAATAAATCTGTGCCCTTTAGATATCTTTTCCTTTTAGCAGCCGGCACGATGTTAAGCTTTGTCCGGAGAGGGCAATGAAGCGACATTTCGGGAAGACAGGGCTTGACGTCCCGGCCCCCGGTGTACTCAGCAGGCGGTCCCCCTCGGAGCTCGCCAAGCACGGGTGGGTGCCGTGTGACAGCAGCTCAGCCCTGCCGGCCGCAGGGGCCAGGGGCCCCGGCTCGCCACGGCAGCTCCGGGCAGGGTGCCTGTGGCCCCCGCGGCGCGCGGCTCCTGCGGCACAGAGGCTTCTCCTGCACCTGGTGGGTGAGAGTGCCACCGTCAGTGGCACCCGGCGGCCGGAAGCCTCCCTCGGTGCCACCCTCCCCCAGCTGGCTTCCGGGGGGCGCGGTGGCGGGGGGCCTCGGCGAGATAGCCCGGAGGAGCGGCCTCTCCCAGTGGCTCCAGAGCAGTGTGCTCCCAGCAGGGCGCCTCTCTGGGCACGGATCCCCAGCTCCCCGCAGGTTCGTGGCTGCTTTATACCTACTATGCCAGGTTCTTCACGGCTCCCGGCACTTCCCGCAGCCCCTCCCTGTTACCCCGATCCCACATGACAGTCTTAAATTCTTTATATTCAACTTGCATCGTTCAGACGACTGTAGTTTCTCTCTCCTGACTGGACCCAGACTGACACAGAGGCTGTGACCTCGTTACCTTGCCTGTGTATGTAGAACACTGTCTGGCATGAGTTAGGTGAGCCGTAGATGAGGAGTGATTCAATGAATGAACAAAGAAACCACCTGCCATGGGAAGAAAGGAGTACATTTTCTCCTTAGGACTACGTGAAGGCCAAAAGATAGCAAACCAAGTTCCTGTACAGATTGGACAAGAGTCAATATAGCAAGAGAAATTCATGAAGCTGAAAGTGTTTAAGATGTATTGATAACTTTTCCCCCAAGGAATTACAATTTTGGCATAGACTTCTTTAAAAATTAAAAATTTCTGGTAGAAAACAGCTGAACACAAATCTTTTTTTTTTTTAAGACAAAGGCCTATATGGAAATTATCCTCTAATTTATAAACTTCAGAATTTACAAAGAAACCTTTACTATTGTCATAATTATTATTATTTAAAGAGACTAGTGTCAAAAAAGGCAATCAAGGAGACACATTTTTACTTGTTAAAGAGACATGTTTCTACCCTGGCATTTGCAGCATCAGATGAACACTTCATATTTCATACCATAATTAGTGAAAATTTTATTATATTTTAAAAACTTTTCTCTCTGATATCCACAGTTCAAAAGATTAAGTTTACTGCACCCACATACACACACACATACCGACCACGGTTCTAACCCTTATTGTGCTCGTTTCTATGAAAAACAGCTCTTATCACCTCAAGAGTTGGAAGATACAAAACACCTGCAGTTTTTCCCGTCTTAGAAGTTTCCTCCACACAAATCTTCCCACAAAGTGTCACATGACCACCTCAATAGTCCCATTTCCACGCTCCAGCCACATCCACTTAGCAGTGAATGAAAATGCAATGTTCTGAAGAGCAGTATCCAAGTCAAATAACACACTGGTAAGTAAGAGTCATTGTCTGCAGTTTCGGCTGACATAACTGGCTGCTATGGGCTTTGGGAAGAATTAAAAATCTAAAAATTGTTCCTAGATTCTCTCTCCCTGAGAGGTCTTGATAATAATTTTTAACCGCACCACGCTGCTGCAGCTTTAAAATCATAAGGGGGAAAAATACACTTCAGTAATCTGAAGCAGGGAGTAGATCTGGGTAATCTTTGTTCTCGCACCAACTGTTCAGTTCTTAATCTCCAGAAAGATTCTCTGTGCTGCCGGTTTCAGATTAAATGCTGATAGGTGGCACTACTAAGAGATAAGTTAAGAATACGTAAAATCCAGATGGAGAGGTTAAAATCCTGCGGATTCCCCTTCAATCTAACTCAACCTATAACATCTACATTTTAATAGCTGATTTTCCGCGGATCACAAGATTTCTTTTTGCATAGGCCCTTGATGGTATTAATGACAGAAGGGGAGAAAAGCATATGCTTAAATGCCTGGGGGCAACCGTAACAAAGGAAGAGATGACAGCGTATTAGCACAATTCCTGCACTCACAGCACACCGCCTGCTCTGCGCAGTCCAGACAGGACACGGACCACACAGTCACATCTCTGTAGCTAATGTGCTTACAGACTCCAAGAGGGTGATATCTACCAACTAAATATTGGTCAAAATGGGAGCTAACACTCAGACATCTGCTCTAAAGAGAGCATCTCTTGTACCTGCTTCCACAGGCCACAAAGATACACTCTAGTTAACACATCACTGACAGGATGACGAGAGCTCCTGTCAGACGCTGGCCAGCTCAGTGTTGGAAACAAAACGCACGGCCCCAGCTGACTAGCTAGAGAACGTCTGGGGGACAATTACAGAGCACCTGACAAGGCTTCGTGCCTGACTGACTTGAGAGCCGATGACACGGCTTTAAACAGCAATCCTTCCCTACCTCTGGTCACAAAACAGCAAAAAGTCAACTGATACACCCTTGTAATATCATGATTTATTCCTTTGCTTTGAATACATGAGACTCTGGGCCGATGTCCTGCTAGTCTGCTATTCACTTGGGGCTTAAAGCTCTAGGACCTGCCTACGGCATGTACAAAATCAACATTCTTGTTCAGGATTACCAGGAACCCTTCTGTGTGTACCGGATAATGTACACATCAGTAGGATAAACACAAAACCGATGACATTCCAATTCATTCAACTCAAAACACGGAAAAATATAATAGTGAGTCCTAACAAAATACATTTTACTATAAGGAGGAAAAACCCACGAAAAATTTTAAAACATAACAATACTCTTGATACTTCTGCTAACATAGCTCAAAACTTTTTTATTTTAAAGTTTATCGCTATAAAGATAATTACAAATTATAATTTTAACTACACACAATACCTGAGGAAGGAACACTCAGGTAGCTCACTACCTGTCAGGGTATCACCAGTAAAACCCCCGGCTAGCTATAAAGTTGACAGATATGATTCTAATAAAATTATGACCATATCAAAGTATAAATCCAAAGTTCCCAAAACTATAACAAAATTATAAATGCGAGAAACTTATACATGCTCTTCCAATAATTAAAAATTTGGCCATAGATTAAAAAGTGAAAACCGGGTAAAACACAATTTCTTGCATTAATTTTAAGTACACTATAGTCTTCGTGGTATATAAAATCCTATAAGGATGTAAAAAGCTTCACTGGCAGTAGTCTTAACCTCAATTCATTGATATGTTAACTATTCCTTCCTTGGTCGTTTCAGAGGTTCCACTAAACGCTTTCTAAAAAATATTTACTTCTAATTTATGTTATGGTACTAGTCTTTGACCTTAAACATTACTGTGCGTGGAATTTATAGCATGCATGTGTGTATATACATGAATTTTTCAAGCTAGATTCAAGTGAAGCAGCTTCCCCTACAGAAGGAGGGTGAGGAGATCATGACAGCAAACTTGAATTATGTTTCTTTTATCAGTCCTACTGCCCCAGATGGTGAACCAAAACAAAGCTGTTAACTGAGAGGTGACATCACCACCAAGTTTTCAGGAACTTTCATAAACAACTGGTATTACGTTGACCTCAAATATAAGAAACAACTCCCTGACTAATACCAAGCCTTTATTAAAATAATTTATTTTTTAATTCAAACAAAGTTAAAGGGTAGGCATGTTCATTTTTACTCTAAACTGCAGATCTAGATTATTATAAATTTATAGCTGATAATCATTTAATCTTACGCAGTTAAAATTCTAAGCATTTCATATATACACATACATGTGTGTGCATGTACACATATCCTTAATCTTTAAAGCAACCCTATGAGATTAAAACTAGTATTACTCCCATGTTCCCAGATTAAATGTGAAGAAACTGAGTGGAAGAGAGGTTACCTAGCCATTAAGAGGTGTTTACAAATTACAACAAAAAGAAACACCAACATTTTACAACACTTACTAAAAAATGTTTTTACAAAATATTTACATATATTCAGATTTCTTTCCTTTTTTAATTGAAGTATAATTGACTTGAAATATTATATTATTTTCCGGTGTAAACACAGTGATTTGGGATTTTTATACATTACGAAACGATCAGCACTGTTAAGTCTAGTTACCATCTGTCGCCAGAGTTATGGCAACATTACTGAGTATGTTCCCCCTGCTGTACGTTACATTCCTGTGACTTATTTATTTTCTCACTGGAAGTCGGTGCCTCAGCCCCCTTCACCTGTTTTGCCCATCTTCCCACCCCACCTCCACCTCTGGCAACCACGTGTTTGTTCTCTGTATCTGTGAGTCTGTTTCTGTTTTGTTACATTTGTTTGCTTTGTTTTTCTAGATTCCACATATAAGTGAGATCATGTGGTATTTGTCTTTCTCAGTCTGACTTATTTCACTTAGCATCATGCCCTCAAGGTCCATCCATGTTATTACTAATGGCAAGATTTTATTCCTTTCTGTGGCTCAGTAATATTCCATTGTATATATGCACCACATCTTCTTTATTCATTCATCTATCATGGGCACTTAAGCTGCTTCCGTATCTCGGTTATTGTGAATAAGGCTGCAATGAACATAGGGGTGCAGATATCTTTTTGAATTGGTGTTTTTGTTTTCTTTGGATAAAAACCCAGGAGTGGAATTGCTGGACCACATGGTAGTTCTATTTTTAATATTTTGAGGAACCTCCATACTGCTTTCCATCAGATTTATTTCTAATGTTTCCCTACACAGACCAGCTTATACATTCACTCACAGAGCTCACTCCCACACTTTCTTCGGACCTCTGCTCAAATACCACCTCATGAGAGAAGGCTTCCCTGACCTCCCTACACAAAACTGAAACCTGCCCCTGACCTTTCATCCCACACTCACACTCACTTTCTCCCTTATCTCTTGGTACTCAGCACCATATGACCTAACAGCTATTTATTCATTCATGTCTTTATCTTCTCTATCAGTTGGATATAAGCTCCAAGAGTGTTTGGACTTCGCTTTGCTTACTGCTGAATCCTCAGTGCCTAGAAAGTGGCAAGCACATAGTAGGTGCATAATAAATATGTTACATGAATTAATCTTGATAGGAATTTAGCTCCTAGGTCTCCAAGACAGCTTGTACAATCTTTTTAATCTTCAGGACAACATCCACATAGAAATATTCTTTATAATCTTGAAAAAACTGGCTTAAAAAAGTGATGAGGATAAGTTGTGTGGCACAGCTAAAAAAGAAATAAATTAATAAATAAAGGCAGGAAATGTCAGTGTAACCAAAAAAAAATGTAGTTTAAATAAAAAAATGTGATGAGGAGGAGGCGAAGGGGAGGATAAATAAGAATGATTTTACCTCAATGCTAAGTTAAGCACAGCAGAAAAACAAATATATAAAAAGTACCAAATAATTCAGATTGAATTTCTTAACGTCACTTTAAGAAAATGCAAATAATTACCTGCATTCATTGACTGGCACTTATTCTCTGATTGAACTACATCATTTCTCCACACGTACTCCTTCAAATGCATATAACGTGTTTTTCAATGTGTAAAATAATGTATTTTCAATTTTTTTTGAAAAGTGGGCATATCATTATTGCATTTCAAAATCTCAAAACTGTATTTTTTCAACTCTAGAGTAATGCAAATAACCCAAAATTAGAATCAGGAGACCCAGTTTCACATTACCTGTCTCCAACTATCTTATTTGGCCTTGGGGTGGCCATTTAACCTTTCTCTGAAAATATCAATACCTTTCTCATCGTTACACCCGAAATAGATGCCCTAGAGAAATCCTGAAGCTCCTTCTGCCCTAAAATACTAAAACTTTACAGAATAAGGTTTGTATTTCTACTATCAGAGAACAAAACATAAAGATGTTATCTTATTTTTATCAGTTAGCCAAATTTGCAAGGAAGCTAATTCACGAAATATTAAATAATGTTTTTAATAAATATCTCATACATTACATTTATATTAAAATTTTTAGGTCAAAAATATTAAAATTTTAATGCTCAAAGTGAAAAAAATTAGAAAATCTAGCAAAATACTTCTGAATGTTTTTCTATGACCCAAGAAAACTCTATTCTCCCTGCCTTTAGCACAGTAATGAAGACCTTCCAGAAGAACATTTCAGTGAGTAGCATAAAACCTGTGATTTAAAAAAAATGCTATTTTGACTTTTAAGTTATTATCAGGCTGAAGAGCTCCTCCAAATCAGAACTATTATAGAATCCACTCCCAAACCACTACTTGGCAACAAAGATGAATCTACCTATTACCAGGTTAGGATAGCAGCTATTATCATGGCCCCTTGATTTCTTTCAAGTAGCTCCAATGGAAAAAGCCTCAAGTGAATAATAAAGATCTCATAATAGCTCTTAAGAATTCGTTAGATGGTAGAAGGCACTAAAATGAACTCCGGAGAGTTAAAAAGAAAAAAAAAAAAACTCTCATCTTCTGATAAGAAAAAATAATTAACCTGACTTAATGCACCCGCGAAGGCCTTCCATAAATCAGACCTTTGTACTCCAAGAGCCAGATTAAAACCATATATCAAAAGGGTATGTAGATATTGTCTCGTAAGCACACGCAGAGCATTTCTGCCGCTCCGTGGCCTGCAGGTCTTTCCGCGCGGAGGGGAGTGTGAGATACGCACGGTGCTGAGTTTGCCGGAGGTGATGATGACGCGCCTCTCGTGCAGCATGCTGGCGTAGAGCTGCAGCATGTTGCTGGCGTCCACGGCCACAAAGTACTCTGTGAGGTTCCTCTGCGCAAGCCAGAGACAACTGTGTAAGTTACAGGGAAAGTATCTGATACGTTCGCCACACAGACTGAAGTACAAACAACGTTAGGAGAATAAGTGGTATTCATTAAAATAATTAAATTTAATTCTATTCTGCTGCCACACAGAGCACATAGCCTTCTACTATTATTTGAAACATAGCCCTACTCTAGGAAAACATTCTCAGAGGGTGATCAGAGCATCACATCTTTCCCACCCTCCCTCCCCAGGCACCTGAAAAAGAAGCTTGTTTTCTGGGCCCCAACCTAGACCTGCTGAGTAGTAATCTTCAGAGTACAGCCCCAGGAATCCATTTTCTAAACAAATACCGCCAGTGATTCTTACACACACTGAACTTTGAGAACTGCTGCTCCAGAAAATACATTTGAGTCTCCCTCCGTTTGCCAATCAGTCAGCAGGCAATATCATTGCCTGATACTATACACTATGTATAAGGCAACCACAGGATGAGATGGGTTTATAAAGCAGACCTTTGATTCTTTATTAAGGAAGATCTTGTTCATATCCCATGTCAGGCCTGCTTTATACCACTATAACCAAATAAAAGTTGGTGTTAAATTTGATTCCTTAACACCTCAAATTGTTTTCCCCACATAGGAACAAAACTGGGGTAAGCTACGTTAACTTTCACTTTTAGATCCTCTCCTTCTTACTTACTTTTAATTTTCTGTACTCAAACTTAAGCCCATCAGAAAGCAACAAAGTGATAAAGAGACTGAATGAGAGATGACAATAGACTGAAACTGCAGTGCCAGGTGCACTATGACCCAGAAGGCTAAAACTTCTAGTTGAGCAAGAAGCTAAGAAATCCAATTGTTTCTTCTGTTTCTGTGAGGTACAAACTTTCCCAGAACAAACCAGTAATCACAGCAGGGCACATAAACGGAAACAGTGAGTGATGCTGAATTTGGTGGAGAGATTCATTTCCTGTTTTCTCTAGCTGAAGCACACCTCACCTTCCATTTCAACTCTTCATAATACAAAATTACTTTTATGTCATTCAACATTAATATTTTTCCTATAATCTCAAAGATAATTTCTAGATGGGGAATTATTTCTCAATGCAGAATGCTGCCTTATGTATAGGTCCTTGCTTTTTTTTTTTCCCTCTTCCCTAAACAGGACTTTTTAAAAATTAAAATATATTAATGGAGATGTAAAAATGTGTATTCTCAGTGGCAGTTTTTCCTCAGAATGGTTCTTTAAAACTTTCAAAGTCACAGCGAAGTTTGTGAAATTTGTTAAATCAAGCTATTAGCGGTTTATTAGTAAATTTAAGAAAGGTATGAAGAGGAGAGGCTAAAAGCAAGAGACTGACTTGTATTAACAACCCTGATGTGAGGGGCAGGCGTGCATAAGTCAAGGTGGTCAGTCAGCCTCCAGGAAACCTAACAGACACCCCCAGCCCACGGTGGATTCGCACAAGACTTGAGGGCCTGTGGTGTGACCTGCTGATCTGATGGTCTATCCCAGGCCCACGGGAAGAGCGGCTGAAGGCAGTCTCTCACAGGAGTTAACTGGACTCATCTGTACCAAAAACACCACTGACAGTCTCGGTTCGAAATTAGGAAATTTACAATTGTCTTCTTGGACTTTGTTCGTTCACTTATAACCCACGTGCTTTTGGAAACCAAACACTCAGCAGGTTCAAAAACATTTTTGGAAGAACAGTAGAGTTCTGAGGAAAATAATACATATTGCTTAAGTTGATGTTTCCTTCACTTTGATTGAATTATTTCTACTAATTCATTTTATCTTTCCAAAACAAGGCTGAAAAAAATTATGAAAGGAAATACTTCCTTTTCACACAGCATCCAAAAGTGTACTTGTCAATTCCATTTATCCATGTAACCTTTTCTACAGAATTTTAATTTGTAATAACTACTAAAACACTGAAAATATTTCTAGTAAGGCTACAATCAGGACTCTAAATAAATGTGAAATGTAGCAATTTTATAATTTCTTGTATCCTTCAAACCTTACAAAACATTTATTACTTATATTAAAAATCAGTAAATCAAGTAGAGAACATCTAAAATTTGAACAGAGATATATATATATATAAG
This sequence comes from Eubalaena glacialis, assembly GCF_028564815.1. Taxonomy (NCBI): domain Eukaryota; kingdom Metazoa; phylum Chordata; class Mammalia; order Artiodactyla; family Balaenidae; genus Eubalaena; species Eubalaena glacialis. The sequence continues at coordinate 4,993,262 of NC_083718.1, read as the reverse complement.
GAATCTAAATACTGTGGTCATTTCACTAAAGTAACTATTTGCGTGAAAATATTTCCCATTGCACGTGTTCATTCCCTGCCAACAGGAGTCATCTCCTGAGACCTCTCTTCTGCCTGATCCGGGGAGCTCAGGACCTAACTGAACACAGACAACCCTACTGAACTATCTCAAATGGTAGAAATCGTTTTTCTCATAAAATTTGTCTTATCTACAACCAGATATTAAGAAGGAGGTAAAGTAGCAGATACATAAAGAAGAAAAAGAGATAACAACATTATTCTTTATTTTTTCATTTTTTCTCACAGAGAGTTACAATGTTTTCTATTTCTCTACAAAGAAATCCTTAAACAGTGAGACCAAAATAAATAAATTTCATAATATCAGTAGAATAAAAACATAGAAAACTTACACTCTCCGGTATTGTTGGGAGTCCAGTTACATCAGGGGCAATGAAGTAGGAATGCTAATCAACAGAAATAAATCACATAAGAAAAGGGAATTAAAATTTGGTAGCATTATGTATAATTTGAGATTAAAAATTTTAAAACATATCAACTAAATAAATACCAAGGACTGATGCTCAGGGTTTGTTGAATTTGAGAGATTCTTAAATGAGATAGCAGGTTTATATGAGATTTAACAATAACTTTCTCATACAAAAAGTTTAAGTGTTGGTTAAAAATATTTCATTTTACAATTGAAGTGGGAATCCTAGAAAAAGTTTATTAAGACGAAAAAAGCATATTACTGAAAAACAGATAATTTTAACACATTTGGTTTAGGGAGCCTGGAAAAATAAGGCTTGTTTACCCAAGAATATATCAAAATCTATTGAGATTTTTGAGTTCCTACAGTTAAGTCCCCATAAATTTCTCTGGTACATATCAGCCACTATATTATTTAGAAAGCAGAAATAAAAAATAATTTTTTAATATTTAAAACTTCTTAAAAGGTAATTAACCCAAAATACAACTTTTATACACCCACTAAACAAATGTTAATTAGCTTCTATAATATTCAAAGCAATACAAAAGTTCATAGACATATTTACACAAAAAGCATACTGTGCACACCTTCACGTTTCACAGAATGTTCCCAAATTTTACCACCCAGAATCAGAGTACAAGTCAATCACCAAAATCATTTTATTTTCTGTTCATATTAATCTCCAAAATCATTTTACTATCTCACATAAGGACTTATTTAATATTGTCTTATAATTAAAGATTTGGGGGGAAAAAACCATTCTAGCCAATACTGAGCACCAGTGAACTCGTCAGAGCAAGGCAGGTTGGCACAATCATAGTGCATGACTTGCAGGGTGGAAGAACAAGGTCCTGAGACCCTGGACAAAACATGTGACAGACACCCATGCAGTGAGCCCACTTTGACATCACCACCACTGACATGTGGGTAAGCATGGATTTGGTCTCTATGAGCTACTTGTATTTGGATGGATTTTTAATAGCACTGTATTTCATAAAGCTATGCTTTAAAAGATAGTATAAACAGAAAATATAATCCGAATGATTAATTTTCTTAAAAGCAGCAAATTCACCACTTCCCAAAGGACAAGAGTGAATCTTAAAGACATAGTGAAAGAAGTAATTAACTTCCCAATTTAACAGTGATTTTCAGAAGCCAATGTCCTTTGAACTCACCCGTGCTAGGGAGGGCTGATCTTTCAGAACTTGCTCACTGGCAATAAATATCTCTTGGTTCTTACAATACATAAGAGACAAAATGAGTATTTTACTTTCATGGGAGAAATTTACACAACAATTTGCTGTGTATTTGAGACAAACCCATGTAGCCACATTATCCGCTGAAAACATTTGAATAGCATTAATTACAAATGTTTTAAATGCTGATTTGCTAGTTTTATGCTAGAAAAATCTTGAAGTACTTTAATTCTCGACTGAGAGTACAGAATTCTGTGGATATTTAACGGCTTTGAAATGTACTTTCAAAAAAAGCATTTACATTAGATATTAACATTTCATAAAATCTCTGTGATATTCTAGTGGTTATAATGTCAAGTCTTGAAAAACTCATGTGATGGAATTTTCATGAAATACAAAATTTTAAGAAAATCACAGCAGTTTCTCAAGACTTGTCATATTTTTATAATGGAAATTCTGCAAACAAACAAAAATTTCTTTTCCACTTGTGGAGGAACAAAAATGCCTATGACCATCAATTTTAACCTGACATCACAAAACTAAAACTGTACTAGTAGGTGAAGACAAGTGTTTTCATCCCAGTTTTGCTGGTCATTAACTGCACAGCACTGGCACGTGACTTGTAACCTGTTACTGAAGTCAAATGAAATTACTAAGTGGACTTTACATAAAGGTTTATCAACCAGTCGGATTTAACAATACCTAGGATATTGTATTGAGAACAGGTGAACAAGATTTGAAACCTATCACAGACTACTGATTCAAAAGCTTGTATGTGAGGCTTAAAATATAAAAATAACCATCAGACATGGAAATACAACACAGTCACTCAAATTCCTTTACCAAGCTTATTTCAGATATAATAAAAATCCTCTCCTTATCAAATGAAACTTCAGTTTACTAGCAACTAACATTCAAATAGCTTTTTGTGGTATATCTAAATATATCATTTCATAAAATTCCCCAAACAACTTTCTCAAAAACTGATTCACTAAATTTCTCAAATGGATAAAAGGGAACATCAAAAGAGATTAACTTTTTTGCCTCACATCACACATTTAGTGACTGTGATTTAAACCAAAATCTTCTAGTCTTTAGGTATGAAGAAGCCTAGACGTCTTTGACTTAGTTCTTATTAATAAAGGTAAAGTGTTTCAATATCCAATATTTCTGAAATGTATTTTTATAAGATATTTAGTTACTCCTGAACAAATAAGACAGTCAAATTTAGAGAATACATTTCTATTTCTCAGCTCTCCGTTAATAGCTGCCTCTATCATCTTAGCACTTACAGAATGTTTCCTTCACCATTTAACAAAGTGTTAGAATCACTTCACACATACAACTCTTCCAAAAAAAAGCACTGATTTTCAGAACATCCAGAGCTTTTCTTCCTTCTCCGGGGCATTTTCCCTTGTCCTTTGTACTTCATTCCCACTAACTGTGAACCTGCATTCTTTTGGCCTCAATGACTACAAATCTGAGCTTCTCCTTCACTGCTCCTTCCTCCACTCCTTTCCCTCCATCTACTCTCTTCTTCCATACAACTTCTTTGGGCAATTAGACCTTACCCTCTGCTCTATCCTCTCTACATTCTGCCCTTTAAATCGCTCCGTTATTCCTACAACCACGTCTGCAGATGACTCCCCGATTTGGGTTAAAAATTCCAGGTTATCCTTAGCTTTCCAGCCCCCAATCTCTAAATGACTACATAACATTTATTTCCACTTTGGCATTAAGCAACAAAAGAGGATGCAGACAAAAAGGGGCAGAGAACGTTATGCTGTTACAACAAGGGAACATTTCACAAAGGTGGGAACTGAGCTAGTTCTAAAGATACATAGTCTACAAGAGGTTTTAGAGGAAGCTGTACAACCGAGAAAGCACAATGTTCACTCGAGAAGATGAACAGAACACTGTGACCAGAGTAGAGAATCAATTCATGGGGAAGAAAACTGAGACAGAAAAGTGAAAAGCTGGATTGAGGCTAAGAAGTAGATGGTCCTGAAAGGCCACAAATTTGGACAAATTCTACCGAAAATGGGGGACTACTGAAGGTTTTCATCAGGGGACTTTATATAGTTGAAGGAAGTTTGATCTTACGGCCTTTAGAAGGGACTGGAAGGAGAGGCTGTAGACTAAGGGCTGCCTGAAGTGATGGGCACCCAGACCAGGCTGCTGCCACTAGAAATATCAAGAAGGAAACCACAGAGGAGAACACTGTGATCAAACAAAATTACAGAGGGAAATCTAAGCAAGAAGAAAGTTATTACCAAAGAAAGAAGGAAATAAGGCTAACAATTTCCTTATCTTGCAAAAAACCAAAAGACCTAGAAAGAGAAAAACAAATACCGTATGCTAACACATATATATGGAATCTTAAAAAAAAAAAAAAGGTTCTGACAAACCTAGGGGCAAGACAGGAATAAAGACGCAGACGTAGAGAATGGACTTGAGGACACGGAGAGGGAGAAGGGAAAGCTGGGACGAAGTAAGAGAGTGGCATGGACATATATACACTACCAAACGTAAACTAGATAGCCAGTGGGAAGCAGCCACATAGCACAGGGAGATCAGCTCGGTGCTTTGTGACCCCCTAGAGGGGTGGGGTAGGGAGAGTGGGAGGGAGACGCAAGAGGGAGGGGATATGGGGATATATGTATACATAGAGCTGATTCACTTTGTTGTACAGCAGGAACTAACACACCACTGTAAAGCAATTATACTCCAATAAAGATGTTAAAAAAAAAAAACAGCAAAAGACCTATTAACACGATTACATACATTTCAAATTGCTTTCTCCTTCAATTTCTCTTGCATCATTATATATTTTCCTTCCTTAATTAGAACAGTTTATTGTTATTTTGGAAGAACCAAAATCAACATAGGTACATTTTAACATTCTATTATATGCCAAATTAATGAAGAAAATTAACGAAAACATTCATATTTTGTGATTATTAATTTTGAACACTTACAAAGCCTCCCAAGGTACTAGGGTGATTTTAGTTATATACAGTACAGTTCATTAAAAGTTTCAGTGGTAAATAATCTATACCACCACAGCCTTACTGCTTTGAGAAACTTTAATCATATTTCCAGTATTTGGTGATTATACTAAAAGATGTATTGAAGTATGGGGAAAGAGTTTTTTAACCCAGAATCTTTATCGTATAGTTGGTTATATAGTACATTTTCAATACTTATTATGTACTGTTTTCATTTTATGAGGGGTATTTGGTATTGTATACTTGTGTGGGTGTGGGTGTGTACTTCCTTATTATGGATAGATTTTACCTGAAAATCAATGTTCCTTGCAATCAAAATATTCTCAGATATTTGGTAACTTTTAGCATATAATTTAAAAATCTGTGATTTAACAACTACCGAAGTATACATCTATCATATCATGTTATGACAGTTAAAGCATGTCAGAAAGCCTCAATATCACCATTTAGTAATGTCAGTACAGGCATTAAAGTCTTCCTGTGAGCATGGGTGACTCAGCAGAGTTTCTAAACTGCTGTGACTCCAAACATCAATTACTGACTCAATACTTACCACACTCAAATTGACAGGAGTGTTTGCCTTTGGTACTGGCTGGTTATATAGTGATTTGAGAGTTTCATTCAAATCATCTTCCTAGAGTAAAAAAAAAAAAAAAAAAAAGTACATTTTATAAATGAAATAGGAACTAAGTAAATACAATTAAAACTACTTGACAAAATCAATCACTGTGCCTACTCACTTCAGACGTGTTATATACAGGCAGACCCTGGAGATATGGCGGGCTCAGTTCCAGACTACCGCAATTAAGCAAATACAGCAATAACGTGAGTCTCATGCATTTTTCAGTATCCTAGTGCATATAAAAGTTATGTTTACACTACACTGTAGCATATTAAATGTGCAATACCATTATGTCTAAAAAAACAATGTCATACCTTAATTTAAAATACTTTATTGCTAAACAATGCTAACCATTATCTGGGCCTTCAGCAAGTCAGAATCTTTTCACTGGTGGAGGGTTTGCCTCGATGTTGATGCTGCTGACCGATGAGTCTGGTGGGTGCTGAAGGGTATGGTCGCCGTGGTAGTTTCTTCAAACAAGACAATAAACTTTGCTGCATCAACTGACTCTCCCTTTCATCGGCAGTCTGCGATGCTGTTTGAGAGCATTTTACTCACAGTAGAACTTATTTCAAAATTGGAGTCAATCGTCTCAAACCCTGCTGCTGCTTCATCAACTAAGCTCATGTTATATTCCGAATTCTTTGTTGTCATTTCAACAATCGTCACGGCATCTTCACCAGGAGTAGATTCCATCTCAAAAAGCCACTTTCTTTGCTCATCCATAAAGAAGCGATTCTTCTTCTGTTCAAGTTTTATCATGAGATTGCAGCAATTGTCACGTCTACAGGCTCCACTTCTAATTCTCATTTCCTTGCTATTTTCTACCACATCTGCAGTTACTTCCTCCAGTCAAGTCTTGAATCCCCCCAACTCAACGTCATCCAATAGGGTTGGAATCAACTTATTCAAGCTCCAGTGAATACAGATATTTTACCTCTTCCCATGAACCAAAGTGTTCTTAATGGCATCTAAAATGGTGAATCCTTCCCAGAGGGTTTTCAATTTACTGTGCCCAGATCCATCAGAGGAATCACTATCTGTGGCAGCTACAGTCTCCCGAAATGTATTTCTTAAATAATAAGACTTTATAATAAATTTTAAAATGATAAATACAACAAATATAAATATAAACATAAATTTAAAATAATGATAATAATAAATAAAAGTCAAAATTACTTCTTGATCAACGGGCTGAAGAATGGATGTTGTGTTAGCAGGCATGAAGAAAACAATAATCTTGTTCTCCATTTCCATCAGAGCCCTTGGGTGACCAGGTACACTGTCAATGAACAGTAACATTTTGAAAGGAATTTTTTTCTGAGCAGTAGGTCTCAACAGTGGGTTTAAAATATTCAGTAAACCATGCTGTAAACAGATGTGTTGTCATCCAGGCTTTGTTGTTCCATTTATAGAGCACAGGCAGAGTAGATTCAGCATAATTCTTAAGGGTCCTAGGATTATCGGAATAATAAATGAGCATTGGCTTCAACTTAAAGTCACCAGCTGCACTAGCCCCTAAGGAGAGAGTCAGCTTGTCCTTTGAAGCTTTGAAAAGTAGGCACTGACTTCTCCTCTCCAGCTATGAAAGTCCTAGATGGCATCTTCTTCCAATAGAAGGCTGTTTCCTCTACACTGAAAATTTGTTGTTTAGTGCAGCCACCTTCATTAATTATCTTAGGAGATCTCCTGGATAACTTGCTGCAGCTTCTACATCAGCACTTGCTGCTTCACCTTGCACTTTATGTTAAAGAGATGGCTTCTTTCCTTAAACCTCATTAAACCAACCTCTGCCAGCTTCAGTCTTTCCTTCTGCAGCCTCTTCACCCCTCTCAGCCTTTGCAGAGTTGAAGAGAGGTAGGACCTTGCTGTGGATGAGGCTTTGGCTTAAAGGAATGTTGTGGCTGCTTTGATCTTCTATCTAGACCACTAAAACTTTCTCCATATCAGCAATAAGGCTGTTTTGCTTTCTTACCATTCATGTGTTCACTCAGGTAGTACTTTTAATTTGCTTCAAGAACTTTTCCTTTGCATTCACAACTTGGCTAACTATTTAGTGCAGAGGAACGCTTGCATTTCCCATTTTAATTTTAAAATCACAAACCTAGTTTTTAAGAAATAGGTACAATTTAAGTAAGATTATTGTACTAAGATGCAACTTTGATGCAAGATGCAAATACTCTAAATACTTCTTTTCTAAGTAGCTCTTAGTTACTACTTGCCCCATGATAAATGGGGTTACGTAAAATATATAACACATCTACTTTATGGGATTTGTACAGTAATAATGTGCACACATTTGTACAGTAATAAATGTGCACCTTGATGTGCACACTGACTTTTCTGAATTACACATACAAATCCAGTAATAAATACGTGAAGGTAGCTTCTCATATACATAGTTATTTTTATTCTCTCTTAAAATGTTTATGTTGGGAGAATAAACCAAAGGTAAAGGCAGTTGTAAAAAGAAGTTAATCATTCATTTTAAGGGATATGGATACAAGACACACATGACCTCTCACAATTTCTCTTATAATTTGACTACAAAAACTTAATAATTCAGATCTCTACAAATTCTTGCAAAAGTGTGTACTCAAAACTGCCTATTTTCGTTAGTGTACATATGTCAATGCTACTCTCACTTCACCCCAGCTTCCCCCTCTCCCCCGTGTCCTCAAGTCCATTCTCTACGTCTACGAATGTAAAATAGCTAGCTAGTGGGAAGCAGCTGCATAGCACAGGGAGATCAGCTCGGTGCTTTGTGACCACCTAGAGGGGTGGGATAGGGAGGGTGGGAGGGAGGCTCAAGAGGGAGGGGATATGGGGACAGGTGTATGCATATCGCTGATTTACTTTGTTGTACATCAGAAACTAACACAGTATTGTGAAGCAATTATACTCCAATAAAGATCTATTAAAAAAAACCAAAACTGCCTATTTGAAATTCTCTTTAGAATGACCTAAAAAGAAGGACTCTAAAGCATTCATCACTTGACCATTTAAGCAATAAAATATACCACAGGATATTCTGGATGATACTGATGTTCTGTGTATACAAAATTCTTATGGAAACAAATTTTTTAAACGTCTAGCTTTTAAGAATCCTTTGTAGTTGCCTAATGCTGATCAGGTAAGGATAACTGACTGTGAATCTAAATTCCAATCTAAATACCCTGTGGCACTGAATTAACAATGAAAAGAAAAATTATTACACTCATAGATTTACTTCCAGTTATTGATTAATACTGTGAACTTATAATATTTTTTTCCTCTAATTAGGAACACAAATGTAGTCTCCCTCACTTCCTCTCTTCAGGAAACCACAGTATGTTTTTTTACATATTCCAGTACTACATATGGTCTCAGGGAGCATATGACATACAATAAGTATAAGTATTAAGTTTCTGAAGGTAACGTATTCAAAAGTTGGACAACTAATACAATTAATGTTGGCTCCACATGTTTACTCAAAAACACAAAGAACAAGAAACTATCATGAAGTAGAATTCTGGTTTTGAGTTTTCAATGCAATAATTGAATACTGTTATTTCCAGTTATTTTCTTAGGAAAATGAATGACTGAATAGCTTATATATAAAATTGTTCAAGTGTAAAAATGACCTTCTAATGAATATTTCACAGAATTAAGTACATCAAGTGTAGAGAGGGAAATGTTTACACCACAGCACATGCACACAAACCCTGGACTTTTGACAAACACTAAAAACATGCTATTATGTTACAATAGTAAAATTTGATTGCCAAATTAGGAGATTGCTCACTAGAAGAGTAAAAGAAGTGTCTTAATTTATTAATAGTACATTTAAATTCTATTTAGTAAAAAGTATCTGGAGTAGTATTTGTATTGAGTTTAGGTCTGTTTTTAAAGATATTTACACTGAATCTTAAAAGATGAGTGTTCTACCAGTGTTCTAGGAAATTTAAGTGGCTCCAATAAGTGGATAGTATATTGTGTGTAGAAAAGTGGGAGCAGATAAGCCAGGGAGGACTATCAGATGCCAGATCATGAAGCTTCTAATATGTCAAGCTGCACACATGTTTAGATTTTATTCTAAGGAAAAAAAGGAGCCACTGAGAGGATTATAAGCAAGCAGTAAAATGATATAATCAGGTTTCAGAAAGATCATTCTTAGAGATCAGAATATGGCGGTACTTACAACTAAGAATGTGTATAAGATGCCCATAAGTAATTTCTAGAGAGAAGAGAAAAGAAAACTAAGAACATAAGAACACCAAAATTATAGGTGTAGATAAAGGAAAAAGTTCAAAGAAAGACTGAGGCTATAACTAAAAGCAAAGAAAACAATGTCAGATGACCAAACAAAATACAGTCTCAAGTGTGGAGGAGTATCAAGTAAGAATTTAAGCAGATAGCCAGAGACCAGAAAATATACCCTACATTTCAAAATTAGAAAGCAACAACAGGCAATCATTGCAGATTTTTTTTAAAAAAACTTTCATTTGAATTAAATTGCATCAAATAGCACAGTTAATATCTTAGTAAATTAGTCCTTGTTTAAAATAGGGAAGAATGATTAAGGGGAAAATTTACAAACTATCATCCCAGAGAAGTTCATTAATTCAAAGCAAACTTCAGTTTCTGTTTTATTTTTAAGAAAAAAGGATAAAGATGTAAAGATAAATACAAGAGCTAAAGCTATAAAATTCTTAGAAGAAAAAAAGAAAGCTTCATGACATTGGATTTGAAAATTATTTCTTGACGTGACACCAGAAGCACAAAGCAACAAAAGAAAAAAACAGATAAATTGGACTTCATGAAAGTTAAAAACTTTTGTGCATCAAAGGACACTATCAACAAAGTAAAAAGACAACCCACAGAATGGGAGAAAATATTTGCAAATCATATATCTGATAAAGGATTAATATCTGAATATGTAAATAACTCCCACTCCTCAACAACAACATGAAGACATGATTAAAAAATGGCAAAAGACTTGAATAAATAATTCTCCAAAGAAGATATACAATGACCAATAAGCACATGAAAAGACTCTGTATCACTAATGTTTAGGGAAATGCACATGAAAGCCACAATCATATACCACTTCACACCCATTAGGATGGCCATTATAAAAACAAAACGAAAACAAAAAATAACTGCTGGGGAGGATATGGGGAAACTGGAACCCTGTGCATTGCTCGTGGGAATGTAAATTGATGCACCCGCTGTGGAAAATGTTACAGCAGTTCTCCAAAAAGTTAAACACGGAACTACCACGTTATTCAGCAGTTCTACTTCTGGGTATATACTCAAAAGAATACACGGACTCAAACAGTTACTTGTACACCCACGTTCATAGCAGCTTTGTTCACAACAGCCGAAAGGTGGAAGCAACCCAAGTGTTCATCTAAATATGAATGAATAAACAAAATGTGGTGTGTGAATAACGGAATATTATTCACCCTTAAACAGGGAGGAAATTCTGACATATACTACAACATGGATGAACTCTGAAACATGAAGTGAAATAAGCCAGTCACAGAAGGACCTATATTGTATCATTCTACTTATACGAGGTACATGGTCCGATGGAGACAGACAGAAAGTAGTACGATGGTTGTTGCCAGGGACTTGGCAAGGGCAGGGAGGAATGGGAAGTTGCTGTTTAATGGTTAGAGAGATTCAATTTGGGAAGTAAAAAGGTTGTAAAGATGATGGTATTGATGACTGCAGAACAATGTGAATGTATTTAATGGTACAGAACTGTACACTTAAAGACAGTTAAAATGGTAAATTTCATGTTAGGTGTATTTTACCACAATTTTAAAAACGGAGAAAAAACATGACTTACCAGTTCCTTAGCCAAGTAATCTGCCAGAGTATTTAGAAGCTTGTAATATACTTCAAACCATGGCAGGTAACTGTAAAAAAAAAAAAAAAACTTTAAAAATGTGTGTGTGTGTGTGTGTGTGTGTGTGTGTGTATATGTATCATTTAGAATCAAGAAACAAGATGGCAAAATAAACATCAAATCTAGATTATTTCAAACAGGTTGATCCTGGAGGGCAAAAAAGAACTATACCCACGTTCTCTTTACTGTTACAGTAAAATTTTACATATAATCTACTATTAGTTTTCATAAAGTAGTCAGAATCCAAAGTTCCATTATAAAGGTTATTCATTACACACTTCTACTTTATGTTAGCAGCACCGAAAATCACTTAATCCCATTGTGTGGTATGCATGGCATGAGTGCACCAAAAGCACTCATAGAATAAAAATTAACCACTGTAATAAGATAATATCAAATAAAAACTAATTTTAAAAAGCTTTTAAAACAAAGATATAATCATTTCTTTTTAAATATTACTGAATTAAGTATATAAAAAATAGAATTATGTGCTTATTAATTAAATCAATTCTTCGGAAATTGATGTTTACGTAGGATGGTAAATTTCAAAATAAATCAATACAAGTAAGAAAGCCTATTTTAAAAATTGTAAATATTATAAATAGCATTTAAGTATCAAAAACATATAATTTAAAAATCATTTTGATTCATTTTGCTAGACACAAATATAATTAATTTTATGAAAGCAAAATACTAAATCCAAAAATCAATTGTACAAAATAAAATCTGTACTCCTTTTCAAATTAAGGTATGTATATTTAAAATCTATCCAAAGTTTTTAATTGTTTATTAAAATGTACACTTTTCACATATAAGAAGAGTAAATCACAAAACACACCAGTGTAGTTAATTATCAGTTAACAAATACTCATTTTTTTCTTCAGAGAATGACTACAACAGACTACTTTTTAAGAGAAAAAAGTGTGATACTTTTACTACACAATTATATACTGACAAGAGTACAGATACACAAAACAGATTTAATAATCAATGACTAGAGCTTAGAAAAACAGCATTCTTTCTGCATTTTTTTCATATAATGTCTGATTTATTAGTGACCATGAATGATGCTTTTTAATTAGGAGTAGCCTAAAGTCATAACAAAAGAACAGTCAGGTAAACGACAGTATCCTTACTCAGCAGAATGCTATAGAGTTCTTTAAAATGATCATTATAAATAGTAAGTAATGATATAAAAGATGCCTATCATATTTAAAAATATCTACCAACTTTTCGTTAAATCTAGCATATTGAGTAGTACATCCATTTATCTCTGTGCCCTTTGGAAATGCCACTAAAATGACTGTAAATAAATAAAAAGGGTATAAATTAATGAGGACAAGACAAATGCAATAGAAAGCAACACAGGTGAATGGCTTTGTAAAGGTGGTAAGCAAGCAAAGAATAACTGACTTTGCAGAAAAGAGAAAACCAAAACCTGAGTGTCAACAGAAGGGAAAATGACCATTAGCCAATAGACTGGCCCCCACAGGATCCTGAAACACTGACCTGGGAATCTCTCAAAGGAAAAAAACACCTCAAAGGCCCTATATTTTCTTGTGAAACCAACCACTGCACATACAATGATGCTAATTCAGTTTAGTGCCTCTATCTTAAATATAAATTAACGGTCCACCCACCAGATATTTGAGGAAATACAGACATCAATACAAACATAAAAGGAACTCCAAGTAAACAAAGACAATACAAACATCAGGTGAAAGTTTCAAAGCTTATCATTAATATCCACAGGAGCTGAATAAAGAACAGGATGCTTCTTTTTTTTTTTTTTACTGTTCTAATCTAGTATTTATTTTATTTTATTTTTTATTTTTTATTTTTTAACATCTTTATTGGAGTATAATTGCTTTACAATGGTGTGTTAGTTTCTGCTTTATAACAAAGTGAATCAGTTATAACATATACATATGTCCCCGTATCTCTTCCCTCTTGCGTCTCCTTCCCTCCCACCCTCCCTATCCCACCCCTCTAGGTGGTCACCAAGCACCGAGCTGATCTCCCTGTGCTATGCGGCTGCTTCCCACTAGCTATCTATTGTACGTTTCGTAGTGTATATATGGAAGCAACCTAACTGTCCATCGACAGATGAATGGATAAAGAAGATGTGGCACATATATACAATGCAATATTACTCAGCCATAAAAAGAAACGAAATTGAGTTATTTGTAGTGAGGTGGATGGACCTAGAGTCTGCCATACAGAGTGAAGTAAGTCAGAAAGAGAAAAACAAATACCATATGCTAACACATATATATGGAATCTAAGAAAAAAATAAGAAAAAAAAAAAAAAGGTCATGAAGAACCTAGGGGCAAGATGGGAAGAACAGGATGCTTTAAACAAAATGAAATCTAAAAAAGGAGAAAGAAGTGAAAAAATAAATTTTTAGACAATAAGAACAAGTTCTTAGAAATTCAAAATACAAATGCTGAAAATAATTAAAATCAATAGAAAGATTCGAAACTAAATGACGAATATCTCCTAGGAACTAGGATAAAGAGACAAACTGATAGAAAATAAGAGTAAATATTAAAATATCAGTGTATCAATCTCGACTATCATGTAGTTGACTAATAGTGGTTCTAAAAAAAAAAAAAAAGGGGAAAAAAGAAAATTTCTTTTTAAAAATTACTAGAAAAATCCCAGAACTTTAGACATGAGTTTCCACATTGAAAGTGCCACCGGGGTAACTGTAAAATAAATGAGCCAAACCAGAGTATCACAGTGAAATTCCAGAACAGGGGCGACAGAAAAGCACCTAAGAATTTCCAAAGAGACAAAACAGGTAGCGTACGAAGGCATCAAATCCAAAATGTCCCTGAACCTCTGTCTCAACAGCAATTCTGGGAAGTCAGAAGATAATGCCTCCAAAAGGCAGAGGTTAAATCCCTTGCAACCTAGAATTCTTTGTCCAGAGAAACTATCAATCAAGTTTGGGGATAGACTAATAGCAGTTTCAGTCTTTCTAGAACTCAAAAATTTACCTTCTCCGTAATATTCTTGGGAAGCGACAAAATGGAAGAGTGAAGCAGAAAGGAGGAATATGGGGATATAGAGACAAGAAATTGAGTTCCAGGGAAGAATAGGTAAGTCTAAGGATAAATGTGCCAACGCCTGGCGAGCAACCAGTCCAGATGGAAACAGGAATGAGGGCCTTGGGTAGGATTTTCTGGGACAGGGGGTTGCAACAAGCTGACAGCCTCATGTGGGAGTCTGGAAAAACCTGGGTGAGTGTGTGCCAAAGCTCTGACAGTTTGGGGAAAATCTGAGAATCAGAAGTTAGTATAGGTAATCTCAATTTTCACGTTTAAATTACTCAACTCTTCTAACCCTAGTGCTTAGATAGCTAATCTACTTTCTACCGTATCTTTCGCTTACAAAACAAAAAACAAAAAACCTTAAACATTACTAATACTGTTTTTAGATTATCAACTCAATATCATGCAAATTACCACATCGTATTTTCCATACTCATTATAATTCAATGAAATAATTTTCATGGAGGATGTCCTGCCAAGACACACCGTAGTTCCTTGGATACAGTACAATCTCTTTCATTTGAAGTCATTTCATAGTCACATTTCAACTTTTAACAGCCTGAAGAAATTGCTATTTCAAGAAAATGTCAATGTGTTATGTAATTCAGATCTATATGCTCAGATGAGATGAGACCTAATCTATTCAAGGAACATGCAGGTCTGTTTCTATCCTGCTCTCAAGAATCTTAAGATAAAGCAAGATTTATTGACTTTAGGTGGTTTGCATGTCTATCTGTTAATCCTTATATTGTCATTTTCACCTTACTCAAATAATGTGGAACCTTGTTTAAACTTCCTTCCTGGTTCACTATAAAAATAAGATATGTAATAAATATCTCATAATTATAAGTTATTGCAAAGTGAGAGAATCTTTTTTTTTCTAGACCAAATGTTCTGGTTTTCTCATCTTTACATTATTTCTTTTCATTGATTATCTTCCCCTTCCAATTTCTTTTCAAATTATGAAAACAAACTGGAATCCAATTTTCCATTAAAAAGCTAGTTTATACCAAAACACCACAATTTATTTGTAAGATTATGGCCCTGTTTTTGAAAATGAAACAAACTGAATTAATAATTGATTAACAGTCAGTTTACTTTTCAAAATTTAACAGTGCTAGGTATTTTGGTATCGTTTTATAATTATTACTATTTTTTATTATCTCCAAGAATACTTTCAACTGCATTGCATCCTGATACCAGGCTATGTTTGTTCTTTATACAGGGATGCCGGATTTTGTTCTCATGTTCATTCAACTCTTGACTCTATTATATATAGATCACTGCTATAAATCAGACTAATATAATTTTTTAACTATTACAACAAGGCTTACACCTATGAGATATTTCTCACAGTGATCTCTAAGGCTCCATCATGCTTAGTTATTTCTGTTTGGACAGTAAGACTTACTAGTCAGGTCTATGCCCATCTAGGGAGTAGAGAGCAGAATCTAAGAATCAGAGATCCCACACGTTAAAATAACTGGAAGTACGGAGAACAAAACTTCTTAGGCACTAACTATATGCGTGAAAATACGCTAGGTACGTTATACGTGTTCTCTCATTTAATTCTTATAATAATACTATGATGTATATTTGACTAAACTAAGGTAAAACAACTTACCCATGGTCACAAAGCTACCAAATGGCAAGCCTGAGATTAGAACTCTGACTGAGCAATACGTGCTCAGGGGTCTACCAATCACCCAATACAGGCATGTACTTCTAGAATACCCCGCCTTTGAATAAACATTGTCCAATGACCAGACGTTTTCAGGAAGCTGCATAAAATGTGACAAAATTCATTCATTCTGGTTTAATCTTAAATCAGCCTACTTATAATTTCTATCCACTAACGTAAATTCTATCTTCTAAGATTTGTTTAACTAATGTTCAGAGCATTACCTTCCTTTCTGCCTCTTAAATTATATTTTATTCATATGGGCAAATTTCCCAGCAGATAAACATCTGTTTAATTTGATTTCTTTCATTTCACAGATTGGTAATTCCTTCCAATTATAGATTTTAGTACTGCTTATACGTTCATCACTGTGGATAAAAATTTTGAAAAGGATATGGCCTGCAACATGGTACAAGATCTCTGCCCAAACAACATAAATCTATCAACATCTAAGTATATTTCGATCAATAAGAAGACTCATAACTGCATTATCTACTGTCTAGCCAACATTTTTCTCTACATATAATGTGTTCATGAGAGATAATGGGACAGACTTTTTCAAATTTCTACCACAGCACCGCCTGATACACCAGCAAGTACCATCACCATAAAGAACTGAGTTTAGTTACACACAACGTGCTCTGTGAACATGTACTGGTTCTTGGTGATAACTAGCTCCTTTTTAAGAGTATATATCATTCATGTTTTTTTTAATGAAAACATCACTTGTACCCAAGTGGAACTACTCTGTAACCTAGTCACGCTCCTAGGATGTCAAGGAAACAGGGACATTTTCCGTTGCAAATAAACAACAGCATCCAGAGCGGAGGGTGCAAACTGGCTACGTGCAGACGTATCCAGCCCACAGTCATATTCTGTTTGGGCAACGCACCATTGTTGTTGTTGAACTGAGTAAGTGGCCAACTTCTAAATCAGATAATTCACTTAAAAATCTAGATTTCTTCTCTTAAAAATCAAAAGAACTGGCAATACTGGTTACACTTTTTTTTTTTTTTTAACTTTGCAACAAATACCTAAAGCTGGGTAACAGCTTCTGTCTTTGGATGGGGCATGTGTTATTTATTTGGATCACCCCAATTTCCTACTGTCAGCCAAACCTGCTTATCTCATTTTAGGCCCTCACCTTGTCCCTACAGGTAACTGAATTCACAACCCCTGGTATGGAGCAACTATTCAACAGGAAGTCCTGCTCACTTTTTTATATGACAAGAAAATGGTCCAGGGTACACAAAGTAGCCAATAATTCAAATATTTTAACAAGATTCCATTGCACACTTTAAAGATAAAACGTGTGCCAAAAAAATACATACACACACATATATAAAATAAATATTATAAATTATACAAGCTTACCTTGCTCAGGTAAGAAATGTTATTCTCATGTTTCTATTTTTGTGGTTTCTTAGATAATTTTCAGACAACATATGTTCAAAGCAATTAATTTTTAACTAATGTATAAGCTCCTAAGCTGATTATCATTAAGTTAAAATAGTTTTCACAAAATTTTACAGTCCCAATCTGTTTTTGTACAACCAAACACAAAAATCCCAGAAAGTTTTTAAAAATGTATTCAACATATAATGACTAAATAAGATATTTTACTTGAATTTTATAAAACTGAAAATGTAATTCTTTAACAAAGGATTCCTGGGACTCTCATAGTCTTGTAAACATACATAAATGTAAAACAAATACATGAAGGCCAATTATTTTAAAACGAAAGTCAAAGAATCTCCTAAGATTATTTCCTTAATTTTTCATAAAGACATAAGGCAAAGGACAGATGTATATGTAAAGCCATGAGTCCACTTAGTGGCAGGGAGACTTCCCTCACACTTGTGCTTCCACTATCCAGCTGATAAAACTTTTACATCCAAAGGTCAAAGGTTAAATAAAGGAAAGGAAATGTTTTTTGTCAAATAGTCAGGTAACCACTAACAGTCTAAGTGGTCAGCAGGAACCTAACTTAGAGTAATCAAATACAACTAAGGAAACTGCCTTTCCGCGGAAAAATGTCTGATGTCTAGAGGCTGTTTTTCTGTCTGGAAAATTGACACAAAATGTGTAAAATTGAAACATTCTGCTTCTAAGGGACTTGCCTCAAGGAAGAGTGTGAAAGCCTCAAGTTTGGTATGAGTTACAGGGGAGGGGGGCAGGGAGGACTACAGAGTCCCCAGACACCAAACTGTCTTCCTTATGCAAGTATTTCATTGTGAACCCTTGGCGACAACTTTATAGTTGTAAAATTATGTTAATCAAATTAGGGAAAAAGTTATTTCTTGCATTTTTGCTATTATACGAAAGCAATTCTAAATAAAAACGATGGCATGATTTAAATTAGTAATATCTCAGGGTATTTTTGAAATCTTGTTAAAGTAGGAGAGACATGCCATAGAAAAGGCTAAACCATACAAAATTCAAAATTAAATATTGACTTTTATATTAAATAAACCTGAATTCTAATATTTCTTCTAAAAAGTGAATGAAACAAAAACAAATTAAATACACTTACTTTCAAAACTTATAATAGCATAAATCCAGTAGAAGAAGAACCCATGGTTTTGAGAGCATTGTGTGCAAGTTTTCTAGCTTAGAACTCTAAGGTAAATCTAAATTACTTTCAAGTCTTAAAATGGCATCATCCAGGATGAAAAGTAGCTTTAAAGCTTTATGTGAAAATTTTCTAGCTCATAACTCTAAGGCATAGAGTAGTTTTTATTAATAATGTATATAAATCACTTAGCAAAATGCTTGGCTTACAGTAAACAAACACTAAATGATGTTGCTATTAATTTATTTGTTATTATTAGTATTATCATTGTCATCTCTAACCTAGAAGTCTTTGCTATTCAAGAAATCCAACACTCAGTTATTTTTTGCTTTTCTAATGAAAATTTACTACCAATTTGTATTTAATTTTACTTTGTATTAAAAAATCTTAAACATCCTTAATGTATCCCATTTTCATTATGACTACTCTTTAGGGACCTAAAATATTTTAAACTGTTCGATATCAACAAAAACTCAAGAGATATTTATACTTTTCTTTTAAAATTTAGATCATTAAAACACAAACATTAGAAGGTAAAATAAATGAAGTTTTTTGATGAAGATACAGTTGATCACAATAAAAAAAATTTAGTGTTTAACAGGATATAAAGACAACAGGAGAAATTATTAATTTCTATCTAAGAATCTTAAATCACTGATACTAAAAATGACCTCTGAATAATCAATCCAGTATTATCTCGCAACAGAATAACTAAAAATGCAGTATGTTTCAATATAAATGCACTAATTTTTCACAAAAGACAGCTTCAAGAAAAAGATGCTAAAATTTTTTCATATTTGAAAGTCATAATATACTCCAGGTAAAGAAATAAGTAACTAATTTTAAAAACTATAATCAGAAAGGGAATCATCTTTGTGCTAAATCTCAACTTTTAAGAAAAAAAAGTGAAATGACCAATTGTCAGATTAAGCGTGTACAAAAATTCTCAGCGCTTAACAGTGGATAACATGAAAGCCACAGAAGCTTTGTCAATTTATTAACTGCTTCTATATCTGTTCATTCACTTTACCAACTGTGAATAAACACTACACTTAAATATTTAGTTTGCTATCCAATAGAAAGATTTATAAATGTGTCTTAACAAGTCATGGAAATAAGTCTAGAATGAATACCAAAATTTAAGTAATGGTTATGTTTTACATATATAAGTGCCTTTATTTTCTTTTTCTTTATTTTCTTCCAATTTTTCTATAGTAAAATATATTACTTTTGTTAACAGAAAAGCATGGTTAAAGACATATATTTCTGTGTCTTGCTTATTCAAGTATTTTGTCATTTTTCTCAATAAATTTTAGCCCTATTAATGCTTAATTCTAAGAAGCCTTAGAATTTAGGACTTAGAATTAAGGCTGAATTCTAAGAGGACCAGGACATTCCCAAAACACTGAATGGAAACATTACTCTAAAGCCCTGGCAGCCACCAGTGAACACTCAGAACACCAGCAGAGGTGGTCTTCTCTCACAGAACCCCTGGAAGCAGCAGAGTCTGGAATTCAAGAAATTAGCCTTTAAATGAAGGGACCTGATTGCCCCAACCAATCCCATGAATAATTCATTTGCTACTTCTACCTTCCCTTCCCACAACCCTCCAAAAATGACTACTTAAACTCTAAGTCCTGGTTTTATATGAAACTAAACAAACTTTCTCCTACTACATCTTAAGGATACGATGAAATTGAGTGTTGTTGGAAGAGAAAAAATAGTAGGAAATAAATTGTAGGTGCAGTCACATTTCTCCTGTCCTCTCACAAAGCATTTCCACCACATTGAACATTCTGTGTTGAAATTACAGAAAAACACTAATATCTGGCTCTACGATGGTGATGGGAAGGTCACCTCACAAGTAATATTTTTTTCTCTTCCAAAGATCATTCTTTCGCACTGTGATTCCAAATTTCAAGCGTGTAGAATGAAATGCCTGTTCCCTTCCCATTCTTAATTCTGCTAGTCAACAATGACCAGCTGCTGCCTTTGGAGTATCTCCACGAAAACACACTTGTAGGACCATTTCCTGTCCTGGATGTCTTACCTGACAAAAGATGATCTGGGTAAATTCCCACACATTTTTAATATGCTCTTTATATAGTCCTGACATCTCAGAATTTTAGAGCAGGAAAAACTGATTAAAATTACTTTTGCTCACTGCAAAAAGTAGGTGAATGCTGAAGTGTACAAAGTAAAAGAATTAGAGATCTATCCTTTTATAAGTATATACAATCATATATTAATATATAAATCTGTTATTGACTACTCCTTAAAATATACACGTTTATATATACATATAACTTGTTCCTTACAAACATAAGAACACGCTATAAATATTACCTTGAAACTTTTCATCATTTCACAATATATCATAAACATTTCTCCAAGTCAGTATCTGTGTGTATAATTTTTCCTAACAGATAAATAATATTCCATTGTACTAGTCATTAATTCATTAATCTACTTATTCAACAAATATCTATTAAGAGTTTACTATTGTAGGCACTGGGAATACAACACATCAGTGAACAGCACAGATAGCATTCCGGCAGGGAGGGGGCACAAAGTGGAGCCTGGGGAATGGACCATAAAGCACCTAATCAATTCCTCCTGAGAGACATCTGCGTCCAGTGGTTTTGCTCTTATAAACCATGTCATAATAAATAACTTTGCTCACACTTTACTGCTCACCACTGGGAATATTCCTGAGATTTAAATTTCAAGAACTGGAATTAACTGAGTCAAGGAGAAGGAGACTTTAAAAATCTGATAGATATTTTTAAATTCCCCTTCAGAAAGTCATGTCATTTTACAGTCCTACAAGCAGCACATGAAATATCTATTTCCCCTCATGCTTATTTTTTTTTAGTTTTTCATTTCTGCCCATCATAATGTGCTCGTTTCTTTTACCTTTAGTAAGGCTGAGCATCATTCATAGGTGTGTGTGTGTGTGTGTGTGTGTATATATATATATACACACACACACACATATATGTATATATATGCTATTCACATTTCCTCTGTGAATATGCTGTTCAGATGCTTTACGCATTTTTCTATTGGGTTGTTTCTCTCTCTTATTATAATCTATGGTGATTAACTCTCTGTCACAGTGATTATAAATACAGTCCTACCAGCTTATTATTGGAATATTCAATTTCCTTACTATATTTGTCACCAAACAGAAGTTTTCGTCATTACGTAGTCACAAGATGCCAACGTTTTTGGCTTCGGGATTCAATGTCAGGATTCAAAGGCTCTCACGGTCACAGTAGTTTTTAAAAATCAACAGCAACCTCTTCTAGCACATTTAGAGTTCCATCCTTCCTTTCAACACTTATAAAGTTAAATCTAAAGTGGTGAAGACTCAGTGTAGTCCATGGACAAACCAGAACCCAAAACACCATTATTCCTCTCACTACGGCACTCACTGAGACTTGCCAAAATTATTTTCACAGACATACACCGATTACACCTTAAAATAGGTATTTACCTACCCATCACAACTTTCTAAATAAATTGCTGAATTTGATTATATTTTCATTCTCCGTTCTCTGATTTACTGGCTATTCTCTAAATTGGCTATTCTCAAAGAACACCGTTGCATGCTACTTTCCAGGACAATGACTGAGACATGCCATTAACACCTATGAGATGGCACTCTTTTAATTCTCTAGGAAAAAATAAGCTGTAGGATAGAATTTTCTCAATTTAAGATTCTCATTCTCCTCCACGATTTTTTCATAAAGCTTTGATACCTACTATTTCTTATCTACCGGAAAGCACCGTCAAATAACAAAAATAAAAGGAACATTTACTCTTTTTAAAAAGACTAAATAACCAATAATGCTTATTGTGAAAGGTTTTCTTTATTGGCATAGACGATTTTTTTGTTTTTTGTTACATTAATATAATAGAACCATATTTTCTGCAGGTAAGACTATTCTTAATGCAGAGAACTACAACATTCAAGCCTTCTTCCACACAGACGAGTTTGAGAACTACGTAAAAATAACCTGATTATGGTAACTGCTCTAGAATCTGTTTCCTACAAACTAATGACAACTGGTTTGGAGATACAGACACTATACTAATCCTTCAATCATTTAACAAATAGCTATAGTTCATATTTTGTGTAAATATTTCGAGGTTAACAACGGCTTTCCTAAATTGAAACAGAAATGTCTAAGAATGTTTATTCTACAAGCCCATTCATAGGGACTGTTGTGAACATTTAAAAACTACTTGCTAATTATTAATAGGTTCATTGTATTCAAAGTATGTTAAGAGTTCAAAACAAAGAGAAAGATTTAGACTCTTTAATTACGGATATCAGGAACTCACTTTGGAGGCAGTGAGGTAAGCTGTAAAATAGATTCAAATATTACATAAGAATGATGTCTATAACTTACTCTCAAATGGGTCAGCAAAAACAATACTACAACAGAGAGAGAGACACACAGAATTTGTGTGTAGGTGTGCGTGTGTGCGTGAGCGTGTGTGTGTACACTGAGAGAGTGGGGGGAGGTGGGGAGAGACAGAACAGGCTAACAACTGTGAATCTAGGGGATGTGTAGACAAGAGCTCATGGTACTATTCTTGAAACTTTTCTGTAAATTTGACTTTTTAATGAAAAGACTTAAAAATTCATAGAGAAACATCAGAAAGCACGTACAGCTTCAGTCTTTCCATTAGCGCAAACTTGTCTTGGGCAGAGTGTATAAGATGATAGTCCCCTTTAAAGTGTAGATTTGGAACTTTCAGCATGAAGCACAAGGATAAAAGGAGATCCCCCCACCCACTTTCCACATGGTCACTCCCAACCCCGCTGCCCAAAAAACTGGCTTCAAACTAGAAGAATCAGCCTACAGCTTGAAGCATAACACTCTTCTGGATAAAACGTTAACTTTTAAGTACAACTGTTCCAGAAGAAAAAGTTGTGCCTAAAGAGAGAAAGAGGCACGTCCACATTCTATTACTTATACAGCAGTTAAACATTTACTTCTGAATAAAGATTGAAAAAAATTCTCCAACTCTAACAAATATTCTGAGTAGAATTTATAACTTAACCCTCAAAGAATGAGAGGAATGTAGCTAAACAGCAAATGAACAGAGCAGACATCAATTTTATACCAAAGGTCTCTTGCAATACTTTAATTACTAAATTTAATGTTACTTCTTTCACTATAAACATTTCTATAGAATCTAGCTTGACCAATATCCATATTATAATCACAGTATAGAGTCCTATTTGTATAGAACACACCCACATTTCTGAGTCATCAGGACATATTAAAGGGACGCTAACCTTCAGGACCGCCCTCGTCAGCACTAGCAACTCAAACCCCAGGTCCACAGACAGAGACGCGCTCTCAACTGCCTACCGAGGGAGTCCAGGCCAACCAGGTACGTGACGGAGGCGGACAGGCGGGGCCTGTGAAACAAGCAGGCTCCTGACACAAGGAGACACCTGCTGCTCAGCACCAGCTCAGTGTTGCTGGGACGGCAAGACCAGCACTAGCAAAAGGAACGAGAAACGTGACCTTTATGCAAAATTTCACTAAAATTTATAAGGTAAGAAACACCTTCTAAAATGTTTAAAACACCACTCTAAACACTTCTGCCCAGAATCACCAGTTTGCAACCTTTACCTTCGACCAACAATTCACTTTCAAAAATCCAAGTGCTGGGTCAGCAATGGAACACATATTAACTTAACCGAATTTCTTGCATCCTACTTAATATGTGAAGCATATATTATCTGACCTCGTATCTTAATTTTTCAAAAATAAACCCACAAAAACTAATCTGTAAAAGGGCCAATTCTAACACAACATTGTAAATCAACTATACTTCAATAGAATAATTTAAAAAAAAAAAAAAAGGAGCCAATTCTTTCAAGCAAAATTCTACTGTTACTGGTAAATCTTTAAACCGAATCGATGCCATATATAGAGAGTAAATAAAATTATTTCTCAACTTAGTTGGATTTAAAGAAAACAACTAAAAAAAATATATAAGCATATTTTTAAGCATCCCAAGCATAGCAAAGCACAAAAGAAAGACACCGTTAATCTATCGTGCCTCCAATTTTATTTTTTACCACAAATACTTACCTAAGGATGCATAAGCAGATTTTGCCTCCTGATGTGAGTCGGCAGAATCCAAATCTCTGTTTACTTTCAATGTCTGTCAGTACAAAGGCAAAGTGCTGTCCGACTTGATTCTGAGACACTCTAAAATACAGTAATATAATAACACTTTAAGCCTTGTGTGAGAATTTTCTTAAAGAAAAGCAAACGCAAGAATAGATGTATGTGTGGCCTTGTTTTCACCTTTCCAATCGGTTGGTTCTCCAAGCTAGAACGACGTTTTAAAAACTAAAATGAGTGTGAAATGTGTAAACTAAACCATGAAGCAAAGTACCAAAACAGGCTGTAACGCCTTACGCCTTACGGACTGAGCAATTCTGCATATTCTAATCCCTTACTAGGGAATCCTAAGGTATCTTACCGTAAGTTTTCACCTGCGTGAAAGTACTTCTCAAACATTTCGTAAATTCCGAGCGTACTACTAACGGAGCCGGGGAGGTGAGAAGCTGCTCACAGGACGGCCGCCCCTCCCCGGCCTCTCCTCGGGGCGACTCTGAGGCTGCTCACACGGCAAAGCGCGTTGCTGCACAGCCTACTGGCAGCCACCACCAGCCCTGTGTCATTGCTTCTTCTGTTGACATTCTCACCCAATAAAGCACCATACAAATTACTACTGGCATTTTTTTTTAGCATTCTCTTCTAGAGCTACCTGTATCCTGGTAATAAATTTCCAAGTACAAAATAAGAATACAATTTCTATAAAAAAGCTTACTGCAAAGGATCTGAGCTAACGTGAACTAAGTATCATCATACGTGTCACACTGCCATGTAAGGTGCGGTATAAATCATTACGCTGAATCTTTACTATTATTTATAATATACAAATATATTTCCTGTTACTGGCCATAACCTTGCCATTAGACAACAATAACTGAACATCTGCTTCCTTGTCCCAAAATAAAGTTTCCAGGACACCTAAACTTTGGCTTTGAAATAGCCACAGGAATTATGTACGAGGAAACAAGCTACTTACCCCTACTGCACCAATACTACAAATCATTTGCAACTGTCAGGAAATACTGCAGTTCAAATGCTGAACATTTAACAAACACACTTTTATGGGGACAGGTTTGTTTTTGTTTTTTTAACTTTTACAAACTTCAAAACAACCTCTAGTGTCTACTATGCCCTCTAGTGCCCAATGTCCACAATTTACTTCCGTAGCTTTTCTTCCTTTATTTCATCTTTGCTATTAATTTGGAAATTGCAACTTTAGCAGGCACAAGTGACTCCCCAGAAAAGAGGTAAAACAAGGGGCATCATTCACCAGCAGTACTTATTAGTATCAATTAGCCCACCGTTCGAAAGGCTTTTATCTTTAACACCGTAAAATTTTAGATTTTTACTAATCTTTACTTTTAGCAAAATATTTTCCTAAAATAAATTTTCTTTTAATATCACCTCACAGCCTACCCTTAAAAAAAACTGATAATAGGGTATGAAAAATCACATGAAAAACAATAAATGATCTGTTATTACGCTCAAAGGGCTATATATTCTGTGACATTTCAGCTACACACAGGTAATACTCTATTCATTCAGCATTTGTTCAGTAAAATACAAACATAATGAGATTTTCAAAACTGCTAGGTAAGAGGGTTTCTCTGCAGCCTTCCATAATATTGCACTATTTCTATAAAGCTATTCTTGGGAGACAACCAGCCATGAGTTTTACAATATCACACAGATGGTCTTTTCAATCAGGGTGAAGTGAGATAGAAACCAGGATATATACATCTAATTTTAAAAGACACAATTCTAAGGCTCTGATAAAGGACATATTAATGTTTTTTTCTCCTAGTGCTTACAACATGTACCTGAAGAACAAAAGGAAGAAATGGAACCTTACGACTAATCCTAACTGGCCACAGTGGAATAAACAGAAGATATAATGATTTAGAAGGCTTCTCCATTTCAAATATTATTTAATTTTGAACCTCTAGTCTTTTTTGTTAGAGGCAATGGAAAAAAAAAATACATTTCATTTTATAAAGAAAACACATGTAATAATTTTAAAGTGCTCACTGAGATAGGCTAAGGTTCTTTTAAATGATGACTTATACTGTACCTTTCAACGTCAAAGGGGAAACAGAACTTTGGCACAGTCTGTAGTACTTCCTGCAAATGCAAAAAAAAAAAAAAGCTTTAGAATATTTTTAAAGATGCAGTTAAAACTTTTTTGGAGACATTTTTTAGGAAAAAAAAGTTTGTCTTTTTCTTAAGAAAAATAACAGAGGTTCCTGGACTAAAATAATTGATTATTAAAAAGGAATTAAGTGTGTGCTTTGGCAGATTGCACTGACAATGCCACGGAAGCCCCAGGAGGGAAAGGCCTGGCCTGAAGGGTATTCACAGCCCTCACATCCCCGCTGGGACTCCCTTCAACAAGGCCATATGGATTTTACAAGAAGCACCACACCATATGGGTAAGCTGAGTCTGCTGCTGCTTGTACCACAGGGTAGCCACAGGGACTTCTGACAGATCCTGGCTCAGAAATATAAATGTTGTTTCAATTAAAATGCAGGCAGAGAAAAGGGAATGAAGTTGGCAGCAATGAATTACTGAGAGGTATAACAACTCTACGTGCCCCAGAGTAAAATGGTTCAAAGAAAAAAGGATTTTCTATAGCTAAAGAAACACATTTATATGTTGAACTCTTGGTAAATTCAACATCAGTAACACTAAGTTTAATCCCAAATAACACTCTTAAAGAAATGTGTATCTAAAAATAAGCCTTCAATGTAAAACTACATAGCTTCTACGCTGTGCACTTTTATTGAAGAATTTCCTAATATGAAAATCAATGTTTTAATTAAGCATAGAAAATAATCTTACTGACTTGAAATCTGCAGTGATTCTATAGTTATTATAAAATAATTTTAAAAGCTTTTAGAAATCATATACATTAACAAGTATAACAAAATGCAGATAATTGTCAGATATTTGGCAAAAAAATAGAATAAGATCTATTTTGTTATATATGAAAAACAACTTAAAATTAACTCCTGTTATAAAGTCAGAATTGAAGATACCATCACACGAGTTTAAAGCCAGGCGATTTTGCAAGAGAAAGCAGAGATTTATGAGGAGGCTTCATATTAAAAGAGTAAAGAGCAAATATCTTCATGCAGTAGCCACCCCCACCAAAAAAACGCCTTATCACTACCTCTCTACCAATAAAACTTACATTCAGAGAAATCATCAGTATATGAATATTAAGCCCTATACACTGTCATAGGATTGAGTGTTTTAAAGCAGAATTTCTCACATTCTTTTAAAACGTAAACTGGTATAAAGTATCAAGTAAAAATAAACCATTGTAAAATTCCAATGCCAAAACCTAAGAAAGCTTCAAGAGCCTTGAGTCCCTGAAGCTGAAAGAAAAGCATATGTAAAAAAGCTATCTTCTATCTTTAGGGCAGGGTACCCAGGTTTGCTTATGAACACATACATTTGTAAGTACGAGTGCAAACCCCGTATTTAGAAAAAGCTAACTGTTTTACTACTGACAATGTTTTATTATCAATAAATGGAACTGAAAGAGCTGCTAAGCGTGAAATAATTCAAATTACTTAAACTGAAAACAGGACATTACAAAAGAGAACAGTTCATCTGACCATTGCTAATCCTTATTTTGTGCTGCAAAAAGTGAAGCCATTTCCCATATTTACAACACACGTGAAGGCTATTCAGATACCCCCCCTGCAAAGCTGTTCATATCATTTCTGTAACAATAAAGATAGATATTCAAAATCCATTGTCTGCTTCCAAATATACCCGAATTAATAATATATTTCACATCGATTTTAAGACTCAAATAAAGAGGAATGTTTCCCAGTTAGTTGCTCAATCGTTCACGCCCCCCCCCCTCCCTCCTTCCAGAAGCGGCACACATGCACACACTTCGGCAAAACAGCCTCGGCTCGCTCCCCAACTGGCAGAGGCATCCCTCAGGGGACAAGTCTTTAAACCCCCGCACTCTTTAAAATTCAACCAGCCAGCAGGTCTATAGACTAGTGTATAAACAGTATAGACAGAAAAATCCTCTCTCAGCTTATGTCAGTGACAAAGCAGCTCAGCAGTTGACTGTTCCTCCCCTGACAGTATAAGCTGGGCTTGCACAGATCAATGGCTGCAAGTCCCACCTAGCTCCCAGGGCTCGGTTTTCTTCCTTAATTACAGGTGCTATTCAAACTGAGGTTGAAAAAGAAAAGAGAGAGAGAGAGAGAGAGAGAGGGGAGTTGGAGGGAGGAATAAAATACATGCAAATAGTTTTCTGGATCCTTTTAACAATGATGTTAATTGAAAACTGCACTTTTATATTGATTAGAAGTGCTCATAAACTCTGGTATTTCCACCGCACTGTGTTCTTGATATGACACACACGCACACACACATTTCTGGATTGGCATCTGTAGATTATGTGAAAGGTTTAAGACAATATTCTTCAAAAGTTATGTTTCTCTATTCCTACAGGCTTTTGTTTTTATGAAATACCTAATTTCCTTAGGCAAGAAAAATTATCCGGGTTCTCAAAATCCTCTTAATTCTCTAAAATATTTTTTTACATAGAAAGAACACATTGACTAACATGTCAAATGTTAAAAATAGAAATAACAAAAAGAATGATATATTAATAGAATATAAAATTATGAATAGCAAAATACAAGAGGCAATAACACATATATGTGCATATGCCCTAAAAATAACACGTCTACTACTATATAAGTAAACTGACTGGGAAATACATAAATGACTGAAAACAAGGACTAATGCAAATTTATACACTGTGGTTTTTGGTCCTATATCCTGTATCTGTACTAATAAGCATTATGATCAAATTGATCGTGTAAGAGAGAAGAAACTGCTTGTGTTAAGAGTGGTATACTGACTCTCTATCCATGAGGTTACCATTGAGCATTATAAATTGATCAAATAAAAGAGGAAAGGAGCCTTTAAGAATCTACTTAAAAAAAAAAAAAAAAGCTGAAATATGTAAAGTTTACCTCCTGATTAGAGTTCAGTAACTACAAAGGTCTTAGAATTTCTCTGAAAAACATCTAAGAGGCAATGAGATGCACCACTGTTAGGATCAGTACTTGTTTTCCTTGTCCTCAGTGGCTCCTTCCCTGCCCTCCACTGAAATGCTGAGGTTCCATACGGTCCTCTCCGCCACACTCAGTAAATCTCACCTACACCTGCCTAGGCAATCTCACCTACACCCACGGATTCAACTGCAACTTCCAAATTTCTTAGTCCTCTAGTTCAGATATTTCTGTGAACTCCAGGATTATACTTCTAACTACTTTCTAGTATCAATCTCTGAACGTTCCGCAGACACCTCCAATTCAGAATGAACAAAACTGAAGTCACTCTTTCAGTTTTTACTCCTTATCCCGCAGAACGGCAGCACCGCCCACCCTGTTACCCAAACAAGCACAAGGTAGTTGCCTAGACCTCTCTCTTTCCCTGACCCCCATATACAATCAATCATTCCTCAAATTCTGTTAGTTCAACTTCATAACCGTTTTTCTCCAGGGGTTCTCAATGGGAGGGCAGAAAGAATTAGACGGAAGATAAGAAGGTATAAGAATCACTTGGGAGGGTTTTTCAAAACACACTTGATTGCCTACAGTAAGGGTCTTGACGGTTTAACTTGGTTTGAATGGCACCTATAACTAAGGAATAAGACTAACTGTATCAGATAAGGGTGCCTACTGTACACAAGCAGGAGTTATCCTCTCTCTGCGAGAAGTGACACAGCGGACTTTTTCGGGGACTGACTCAGCACCCTCCTCAAGGAATCAGGAGTCCTCCATCATTCTGCTCTGCTGTCCGGAGCTTGTGGCTTTGTCCTCAGCCACCTCTACTCGTGGTCACAAGACGAGCTGCCAGAGTTCAGCTGACCACATGAAGACACCGCTGTATCCAGCGAAAGCTTCCTGGGAGGCTCTTTCTATCAGCGAGGACACCTTGCCCAGAAGGCCCACCGGCTGACTTTCCCGTCGCAGCTGATCAGCCAGAAGGTGGCGGCCACTCCTAGACTAACCACGGGCAGGATAAAGGTTACCCATGCTTAGCTTAGCCTTAGACTGGTTAGAGGAGAAGTCAGAATTCAAACCCATCCATTTTCCACTGGCCGTGACACCTGTAATTAATTATAAAGAAGCTTGAGTGAAGCATCATCTTTTCTTTCTTAAGACACCTCACAATAATTTTAATTAGATAAGAATTAAAGTTCTACCAAAGTTCTCAGGAAAAATATACACGATATTACATAAGGACAGTTTTCAAATATGCGTAAATTTATTCATTTGAGTAACACTTTCAGAATCATTTTGTAAAAAGGGGGCTTTACTTATCAATTTTAATCTACTTTTTCACAAAGGCCACTGATTCCTAAAAAAGATGGTTACTTAATTTTGACTATTATCTCCCAAAACAAATGAGAATTCATTAATACCATGCATTCACTCAATCTATGTGTGCTTTACATGGGGGAAAAATAAACTTTTCTTATCTCAAAAGAAATATTCACTGAGCTACTTAGTGACAAGCAGGTGGCACAGCGCAGAACGGGGATTCCCAAACTGCACCTGAGCTGCTCCAGGGCCCCACGGCACACCCACAGCGGGACTGCGCGATGCTTTAAGTTTCCAAGGAAGCACAGCTACACTAACAGGGTGATTAGGTTGGGATGCATTTTATTAAAAGGTAGAACTACAATTATACCGTACATTACACATACAGCCTCTTGAAACCTCGTCTTACTTTCTAAAGTTTTTTAAGCTTAGAGACTCTATTTTAAACTCAGAGCCAAGGAATAACTATCAGAATAATTGAGACCACTGCAGGATTTTTCTCTTGGTTTTACTTTTATGTACTATTTCAATTAGAAGTAAATTTCTCTTTCATCCTTCTTCCTTAATTTAAGGAAAACACCAAGTCTGTGAATTCTGACACTAACAGTGTTTAGATAGTTAACTCTGATCAAGTTATTTTTCATTATCAAAAATTAAGAATGAATTTCTATTGTTGAAAGATTTAAATAACTGCCACGAAGCAAATACATTCGACTGTAAAAAGAACTGTATTGTAGAAATATGAATTTTGAGGATTTTGGTTCTATGTGTATCAGTCAGGTGATTCGAGGTCTGTACTGAACATTAGCTTAATCTAATGCCAATGAAAAAGCCTAGATTCAAAGCAGTACGGCGTGACGTTACCAAAAATACGTATACCGTACTTAACGATTAGACAGGTGGTTTACTTGGCAAATAAAAGGAACAATACATTTCCCTCATTAATTTAAGATAAAGAGAAGAATTCAAAAGGCATGAAAGTATATATATATAAGCAAATGGGCTTCCAAAGTTTTTTTGTCAAAAATTCTATTACAAACGACTTTCAAATTTTTATGCCTAGGTTAACACTAACTTTTAATCAGTGATTTGAATAACAATTATCCAACTCTAAGAAAAAGCCACCTAGGAAGACTCCCTTTCTTTTTCCCTAATAGCCATGTAACCTCCCATTCCTTTCAGATTAATATACTTATTCTTTGCCTCACTCACCCCTATTTTAACTAGTAACATTTTCTAGATCAAAGGAAAACACCTATATAATAAAATAGAGCATTGCCTATAATATTTATTTGCATTATAGACACTAAGCTACTTAAAAATGAATATCAAACTGCCATTAAATCAAGATAAGTAGAATTAAGATAAGTAGAAAAAAGCCTCAATTTTTAGAGAGAAACAAGTTTTACGCCAGTCAACTGATCCGCTACCATGACCCCAACCCACAGCTAGATGCTGTGGAGTAAAGGAAACGTGATTACTAATTTTCAGAGCTACGATGAGATCCCAGAAATAGGCACAGGCACCAGTGTGCAAGCACACACCCTCGAGGCAGCAAAGCCCAGTAGTCAGTGCACGGTGCTCTGGAGCCAGGAGGTGACACTCAGACCTGGCTGTGCCAGCCCGCGGCTAAGCGCCCCCGTCACCACCTCTAGGAAATGTGCCAAAATTATCATCTATCTCGTAGGATTAAGTGAGGATTTACTTGGGATTTATATGAGGATTAAGTTAAAAATCCATGTAAAATGATTAGACAGTGTCACATACATAAACCCCACTGACAACTGTTAACTCTTTTATTAATCAGTTACTTATTTTAAGAACTCAAGTGTCATATGAATTCAAATGAAGAAGATACTTATTTATTCAACAAATATTTACCAAATAACTACAACATTTAAGGTCCTGTGTCCGATGACCTATGCCAAAACATTAACATACTGAGATACAAAATACAAAGTATTATACTGAATAATTTATCTGCCTCCTTGGAAGATGGTTAACATATTTAATTAACATAGATGCCTATGGATATAGATATAGATTTGAATATATTCAACTATTTCTGTTTAATCAAACACAACAGAAGCAAACTCGGTTAACGCTGCAAAATCATACACTGTGCATATCTGATGTTTTCAGTATGTACAGGAGCTTACTTTGGGCTACCACACTGGCGACTTCTTTGAATTAAAAATATCTTCAAAGAGTCACGCCAACAGACATTTTTCATTTAAGGGAGGGTTTACTAATAAAATTCTTTTTTCGTGTACTTATTTATCAATGCACTTAATAAGGATTAATTACCAACTCTGCACAAGGCACTGGCCAGCGTGAGGAACGGAGGGATTTCCTGCTCCCTTCACCACCTCAAAGGGGGCTTCCCTGCAACTGTCCTGGCGAAGACACTGATAGAGATGCCCTTAGAAAACACATCCTCTTTGTAGCACTGCCCTTGATTACTGAATTATGTTTTCCATTTTCTTTAATTGTGAGTCACTCTTTGTTCTTTGTTAACCTTTACCTGGATTTTACATTTTCCCCAGTCTGGATTTTATATTTTCCCCAGTCCTGTGGACTGCCAGACCCTTGATTCATATTATTTCTCATATTCTTCAGACCTAGACCATGTGCAATCTTCCTGTCACTGTATTCATGTAAATATTCTCCATTCATTGGGTAAATCACACATTAAAGAATGTATTTTGCTGTTATGGATGACAAATGAGGTATGATATGTCCCAGAGAAGTAAACTACAATTATCTTTTTTTTTTGATCCTGACTTGAACCTAGTTCAGAACTATGCCTGCACTGCTTGATTTTCCCTAGATAGTGAATCCTGCGATAAACCAGATGGGAATCTTGTTTGTCTGATGCTTTAAGAAACAACAGAAACTTTAGTTTTAGAGCATAAATCAGGGACCCTACACTTTAGATGACTATTGTATTCTGGGAGCAACAGTACACATACTAATTATTTCTCTATACGTTGAAGGTCCCTGGAGTCTTATAAGGTCACCTAGTAGAAATGAGAATCACGGTGTCTTTTAAAAGTTTGGAAAAATCATGACTGACTATTTACCTATTTGGAGGCTTTGTCTGGAAGAACTAAATTATAATTACACAATTATAAAATACAGACTGTTCTATGAAGATTATTTACTTAGGTGTAAAGTCTAATCAGTACTAACTCATATTTACAAACTCAACATGAACTTATTTATATGAATAATTAATATGCTTATGTACATTTATGTATATTCACTTAGCAAATATTTAACGTGTGAATAGCAATCAAAGACAATCACAATGTAATGTAATAAAAGCGTTGGTGGTAAAAGTGAAAAACACCAGGGAGTCTAGAAATCAGACATGTACACCAAAGTTAGCAGGGGTGCTTCTGGAGGAGTGTGGTGGAAGTCCCAAGAGAAGAAATCTCATCTATTGCTAAATAGAGAACTACAGAGAGAACAAGAAGTTGGCCCGACTCTTGTACAATGAGAGGGAGGTAGAGAGGAGTTAAGGGTGGTTTTCCCATCACAGGAAAGAATATTACAGAAAGGTCCAGAAAGGTCTGGAGATGAGAAAGAACACGTACAAAGTCTGGGAGGATGATAAGAGAATGTGGCTTGAGAAATAAGCAGGGGACTGATTCTATCCTCAGGCCTTTAGGCCAATTAAGAAGTTCTGACTTGATGCAAAGAGTAGGGAAACCACCCCTCCTGGTTTGCCCAGAACCCTTTACATGCATCTTCTCAGCATAGTTAACAGCAGCAACCCCTGTTACTCTCAAAAGTATCCAAGTTATAATTTATCATAACAGAAATCAGAACAGTG
The DNA here is from genome assembly GCF_028564815.1 of Eubalaena glacialis. Lineage (NCBI taxonomy): Eukaryota > Metazoa > Chordata > Mammalia > Artiodactyla > Balaenidae > Eubalaena > Eubalaena glacialis. The sequence continues at coordinate 4,958,385 of NC_083718.1, read as the reverse complement.
GTATCCTGGGGCTGTGGGAGTGGGTTAGCAGGTACAGGAAGTAACCAGGAAGCAGCAAGAGGGAACTTTCTGGAGTGACAGAAATAGTCTGTATCTTTAAAGGAGTGTGGGTTAGACAGGCGTAGGCATCTGTCAAAACTCATTTCACTGTACACTTGAGATCTGCATTGCACCATATACAAATTATCAGTGAAAAAGTAATAAATAAGTATCTCAGTTTGGACAATAAATCATGGTCACCCAACCTAAGAGAAATAGGGAAGCTCTGAAAGGTTTAAAGCAAGGGAGGGACATGACTGGACTTGAATTTTAGAAAGATCACTCTGACTACAGTTTGTAGAATGGGTTTTAAAAGGACAAGACTGAAGCCTGGAAAATCAGATAGAAGGCTTTTGCAATCATCGAGGTGAAGAGCGGTGACCTGAAGTTAGACAGTGCAGCAGGAATGCAGAGAAGGTACAAAATTGAGATACAAACAAGAGTAAAAATGGAGACGTCCAGGAGGTAGCTGGATAAAACGTCTGGTGCTCCAGAGAGAGAATCTGGCCTAGACAGAGACAAAGAAAGGGAATGGCACCGATTAAAAGATATGGAAGTGATAAGAGATAGGACTCTTTTATTGTCCGCTGTTATGGACAATTACTATTATTCTTCATATTTTTATAGTCGCCTCAACAAGCAGCTTTATTATAATATTCCCAAATTATGAAATCACTGTATTTTCTCATAATCCTGTCTTTATTTTTCTAGTGATTTGTATCAAGATATACATTATAGAGTACTCAACCACTTCTGGTATTATAATCACAGTATGTCATCAGTCAGTAACCAGAGATCAATGAAGTTAGTAGTGACCCAGAAAGTCCTAGTTGTTATAACTGACATGATCAATCAGAACAAACAAATCTCCAAAATCTTTGACGGCTTATCCAACTCTGGAGTTCTCCTAATGCCTAACCAGTGCCTGGAACATCACTCATGCTCTCAAAAAAAAAAACAACTGTTGACCTCATATGAAATGACACTGTTGTAGCACCATCAGAATCGACCCACCTCAGTAGACAGTTCAAGGAAATGTGATTTAAGAGTCTGCGTGCTTTTTTTCTGATTATCTTCCCAAATAAAGATACGATAAAATAACTGCTTACTCTGTGCCAGGTTCTGACCTAAGCACTTACATGTTTATCTCATTTAACCCTTACAACAACCCATGTTTTATTCCCTTTTCTATGTGGAGGGAAAAAAAGAGGTGAAAGAGACTAAGTAACTTGCCCAAAGTCACACAGCTAACAAATGTTAGAGTTGGGATTTGAACTCACAGGCTGAAGCTTCTAACCATTATTCCCCATGCCATGCATTTTTTTTCACTTTGTTTTCATGTAGGGTCCAACATATAATCAGCAGATGCCCGAATCTGATGCCTGCTTGGTCTCTATATGGTAGATATTGTCCATACATATGAAGAGTTAAGGGTATACAATTAATACTTCCGAACCACAGTTCAGCTTGGCGTATGGAAAAATAAAGGGGGCCGAGATGTGAGGAAATCATGGGAGAAGAGATGGGATAATATGTCATCACAAATGTGAGTCTTACCTGCTCTGGGTTGTTCTATGCCCTTGAAATTAAGTCCTGAGGCAAAAAAGCAATGCTGCTTATGTCTACGCTTATTTCTTACCACTGAAAATATTAGATTTATGGTACAAACATACATCTGATTTCTTTCAAGTAAGACTTATAAGAACTTAAATAGATTCTTTCTCACAGAGGAGCAAAATACCAAGGAATTAAATTTGAAGCCTATTATTTAAAATCTGAAACAAAATCATCTGTCACTTATCAGAACAAGGATCATACCAGAACAAGTAAATAATGCTCAAGTAACACAGGCAGGATGAGGTTAAACAAGGTTAATAGTAACAGAGGGGCTGAGGGTGGAGAGAGCACGCACTGATAATTATCTTAGGTTCAAGAGTAGGAACCTGCAGATCTGGCCAAAGCTGCCTCTACGGCCAAAGCTGCCTCTACGTGGCGGCAGGTGAGGACATGGAAAACTGCAGCTCAGATGGTAAACACCCCGGGTCACGGATGCCGTTAGCCATTCTATTCATGAAGTCTGCGAGACATTTTTATCCCCTTCAATTTAAAGCAGGAACTAAGTACTTAGTAATATAACATAAAACCTTATTCAAATATAGCGAGCAAGCAGGACTAAAAATCAAGAATCTAGGAACTCTGTTTCTTTTTTTTGTATTTTTAAGTCATCTTACATTATACAAGATTTTTCCTTTATAAAAAATGTACATGCCCATAATTTTTAATATGTCAAATTACAATTAAATTTGAAGTCACAAGTGGTCTTTTTTTCTTTTTGAATGATTTGCTTCTTGAAATTCTAAATAGAAATACTGTGAGCTATGATTTTGCAAACTTATTCTGCTCCACCCATTACAGGACATCCACCTCTTGGAATAAAAATTTAGTTCACACTCCCTGCTGATGTAATCTTTGGCCTCTTGCTGAGATTTTTAAGAAGAGGTGCCAATCTCGGTCTTAGTTCTTGTAAGGCAGAACTCTTTCGATGAGAAATTCAGCTGTGAACACTGGTTCTTTTCACACAGAGAAAGCCACCGAACAAGCCTCACCAAATAGCAATGAGTTTTTGTCATTCCTAGTCTAGTCCGCTTCGGCATAAATGACCTTAAAGAGAACACACAATCTGCTGAGTCTCTTGTCTTTACAATAAAGGGTCTCTTTATTTTACTCAATAAACCAGAAACTACACACACACACACACACACACACACACACACACACACACACACACAGAGTGAGTTATTTGATAAATTTTCTCAGTTAAGGATTGGTAGTTCTCTTGAATAAATTATCTAACACCTTCTTATTTATTCTTTATAATATATTATTGTATTGGAATATATGGAATATAAGGAGTAAATATAAAAAACAGGAGTGACTTAACTTGTAAAAGCAGACTAAGGTAAATTCTATAAAGTAGAGGCAACCTTTGGTCAGCTAAAAAGTAGACTAAAATAGTTCTTCCTCTCACTGAAAATTTTCTTGCAAGTACGATGTAAGTCTATCACCGCTTGCTGTTGAGTCTTCTCAGCTTAGAGTCACCAGTGATCGCTAAGTTTTACGTTTAATAGCCGTTTTTCCAGTCTTTATCATATGTGACTTCTGCAGTGTGTAACACTTGATTCATTTAACACGTGTTTATTCAATACCTACCAGGTATGAGACATGTGGGATTACAGGCTGACAGTGATCTGCCCCTTGGCTGAGGAAGTCAAGGTTCCTGCTCCCGAGCATCCTCCCCAGATGTCTGTGCCCACTTCATCCAGCTCTCCTCCTTGCTCCCCAGGCTATTTCATGGCGCCTTCTCCATTGGTGTTCCCAGGGTTCTGTCTGCAGCCCTCACCTCTCCATGGGGAATCTAATCTCGCTGCTACACACCTCGGATAAAGCCTGGGTTCTCCAGCCAGAAGGCGAGGGTCAGCACCCAGTGCAGCTACTCAACAGCTGTGTGAAGCCATATCATCCTCCTCTCCTGAACCCCAGCCGGCGGCGTCCAGCCGGAGGCGTCCTACTACTTAGGAGACATCCCTACCAGCTTACCTGGCACATCCAAAACGGAAAGCATCCGCCCTCAAAGCCTCCTCCCAAACGCCTTATTTCTATGCTTTTAAGCTAACTCCTTCCCAATCTAACTTTTCCCAAACCTCAGAATCAGGCAACGATCTTTCTTTCATTGCATACAAACACATCACAAACTAGTTAAAACCACATGGACCCTGTTGTCTGCATTCGCAAAAATGACCACTAGACTGCATTGTTGTCGCTTCTGATCAAACAGGCTAAGGATAAACATGTATGGTATCGCTTAGTACTAGCTTAACAAGACAAGCTGCAATGTTATCACTTGTCTAGAAAAACACATATGAATAAACGTGTAACTATATATTTGAATAGCTAAGTTATAAAAGTAACAAAAAATAATTCATATTTTAAATATAATATTCACCATCACATTTAGTTAAAATACTTAATATATAACAACCATGAAGTTAATTTTTGAAATTAGGTCTATTTAAAGGCCAAACATTAATCGAACACTGTACACTACTTGAAATATTTCTATGAAATATCATACCTAACATTATGTCTTTAAGATTTAAAAAGTCTAACATATGCAAAGTCTATTAAAATGCACATAATTTATCTCACTCAAAATGAAAATATATCTAATAAATAATACTATTCATCTGGCCTCTCCCTTAACATACAAATGCATTCCGTTTCTCCAAAACACAGCAGCTGGGAATGAAAGGAAAGATTTCAAATGATCATTTTCACATCATATTCCATCATCTTTTCTTCAGTTTTTCCTAGCTTTCCTTTGAGCCCCATTCTTTTACACGGGGTCTCTTTTTAGATCAATCCATATTTCCATAATCCACACTGCTGTTTCCTCCTCTTCTCCCCAGGGTGGACTAACCCCCATATCCAGAACTATGGCTTACAACTGTCATTAAGCCTTATAACAATAACAAGATAACAAAAGAACGGGTGGGGATGAGGCTAGCTGGTACCATATGTTGATCAAGTTCAACATTTTCAGCTAACAGAGAATATTTTTTAAATTTCAAAATTTTAATTGTGAATTGCTTTCATATCTACTTTTTCTCCCCAACTGTATTTCAGGCTTAAATTTTAAACACTAGTAAACAACCTGGCAATATTACTTTAATAGGGCTTATCTATTAATAATGTACTGAGAGGAGAGAGAAAATGGAAATAGCAAAATAAAAAGGTAAGGTAGCAATTTATGGTTAGCTACTGATTCTTATAACCCACAAGTTTCACTCAACTTATACCTATTCCTAAAAAAGACATTTCCCTGAAAGGCACTGTTTAAAGCACTATACAGTTATAATAATTAGGATTATTTCAAAGTAGCATACTCAATGTAAATTAATATTGACTTTATGCCAATTTGAAAGATTTTAATTTCTCCGCCAAGTAACATCTGAAAACATGCTACTTTTGTTTCCATCCTTTGTTTCATAGTTAATTAATTTTAACTTCTTTTTAAGCTAAAAATAAAGAAAAATGTGAAATGTAACGTTTTGAACTGGTAGAGAGACTTTCATGCTCCTATATTAAATTTAACTTTTTTTTCTCCTGATTTCAGGAGAACTGCTTCTGATTCATCAGCCTATGCTACATCATCTTGAAAAAAATTATTTCCTAACGCTTTCTCTCAAAGATTCAGAACCCTTTATAGAACTAAATTCCAAAGTGACTTTTATCAAATGTTTAATGCTCAATACAAAGTAAGTTCTTGTGAAACCACATTTATCTTTTTCAATCTGCATCATCTATTATTACTTAATTTCTCTAGGTTGCTGAGTAATGCCAGACCTTCCAGGATTGGTCTGAATTATTTGCATAGTTAGAATATAATAATTTCACTGCTATAAAAATAAGTATAAAACCCCTCACCTCTAAGAGCTCATTAAAGTAAAACCTGTTCACCCTTCAGCAGAAAAATAAGGTCATTTTTTCAGGGGCTTTCAAATTTTATTATCTAAAATGTATGCAAAAATATTCTTTTCAATCGGAGTTTGCTAGATTACACAGTTCCGTATTCCAATAAATACCGCAGCTCTAAAGCAAAATTTCTAAAACATCACTATGTTTTTCCAAATTAGTTTCCCTGTTTGCAATAAAACTTTTAAACAGTAGAAAATATAAGACAAGCATGCAGGTAAAATAAGAACATGATCACATTTTGCCTTGTGCTTTCTAGCACTGCATTTACAAAGGAAACAAATCTTGCCTACATGAAGAAAGACAGAAAGATATAATTATGGTGATGATCTTGGATTTAATTTTAAGCACTTTCCCACATGCTTGCCACTTATGTTTTATTATGATTCTTCTTTTTTTGACACAGGAATGTACAAAAAAGATAATACTATCTGTATCTACAAAGCAAATTATAAGAAATAATTTATATTTTAGGGTTATTATGATAAATCACTGATAAAAGGAATATGAAACAAAGCATACAGTCTTGATATGATTATAATTCTCTTAAATTAGCCATCATCTCTATAAGATTTAATTTCATTAAAAATTAAGAAATCAAAAATACGTGTTCATATATAACGGAAATATTCATAGTGGTAGTAAAATAAAAATTAACCATCACACATCAAAAACTGGTTCAAGACAATTTGTTCTTTCCATTTGGAAAAACAATAGTTGGTATAGAATGCAATTAAATGTTTTTTCTGTGCCTGATATAATCAACTGGTAGTATAAAATGACAGAATCAAATCCAAACAAGCAAAAAAAAAATCCAGTTTTTAAAAATATCTGTAATTGTTTAAATATTTATTTTGAAAGTATTTAGATTTAATAAATTATTCCCAAATAATTTATATTTTATGCTTGATGCAAGAAGCATAATTATAAAATGTCCAGCTATCAATCTACCGCAATTTCAAATCATGAAAGACTTTATTTATTGCGACCAAATCCCTTTAAAATTATTAAAAGAAATACTTTTTTGAAATGATGATGTGTAAAAAAATTTTTTAAATAAAGAACAGGCACTCTTCCTAAACCATGCAGACCGACCACCAGATATTGCTGAACATGAAAACTGTATACAGTGCTGATGAGTATATTTGCTTTGGAATCAGCTAACTAGCTAGTTACCTACAACTACAAAAGACCTACAAAGATACAGCTGAAGGGTAAGATTTTAAATGTTCTTTTATTACTGTATATTACATAGTTTCTTACTACTATTCGCTCAGAACTGCAATTCAAACTGTTGAATTCCACCAAGTCTTCTTAATTAGTTTCTACCAAGATTTGCTTAATTAATGGAATTTTTATTATTGTTGTAATTTAAAATAATTATGTAATATGTGCACGTTTCTCAATGCATGACCAATGGCGTTTTTTAGTTATCTAGCATGGGAGCCATACTAGTGTGTCAATATATATTGATTTTTAATTTTTTTTAACCTTCAACAGAAATGTGCGAAAGAGAGAAGGTACACACAGGCAGGTACTTGTCATGAACGAACAGCGGTAGACCTACTAAACCTTCATGTTGCCTGACCCCTCCACTGAGCCACATCTTTTCATTCACAGTTTGATGAATCCCTATTATATGTGTCATAACACCAGTCGGAAATCTTTCTAAATTTAATATTCTACACCCTCTTATATCTATTCTGCTTAGTAGGTTATCTTGCTCCTATTTTTCCAAGAAGGTTAAAATAATCTATAACGAGTTTACTCAACTTCCTTTTATCTATTCAACTAGTCATTCAAAATACATTTATTCAGACCTTATTATGTATGGGCCACTGTGCTAGATGTGGTGACTGAAAAATAAGAAGATACATACAGAGTAGGGGAGATAGAGACATTTGAAAAAAGAAAGAATGAAAATAAAACTGTAAAATATAGAGGTAAATGCAAGAGGCTACACAGAAGTACAGACAGGTTGCCTGGGAGGTCAGGAAAACCTTCAAAGAAGGATTAATTTTCAAGCTAAGGTCTAAGAATAAGTAGAACTCGACCACACACACACAAAAAAAAAACGGAGAAGAAGAAAAATGTTAATGGGCAGTAAAAACAGAAATGCCACCAAAAAAAGAAACAGGATCTAGGAAAAACCAGGGCATGGCATGAAGGGAATTTGACCATGCCCTCTCATTTGTTGAATGCCTACCCTGGAGTTTGACGGAGCCGAGCATATAACTGACATAATTCAAACTCCAATTTATACTATCCAAAAAAAAAAAAAAGTCTTTTATTTAATGCAAGAAATAAAATTCTAATGTCTTTAGCTATCACTCCACGTCAATTCCAAATCACAAAATAATTTCATCATTCTGCGCTTCTAATACAACAGGGTGTCACAATCAGTTACCCTAACTATATATGACAGTATCCTCCACTCTAATCCTAAAAGAGGACCAACTCCAGGAATACACTCAGTGGTTGAGGAACAAGGCTTAAAGATCCCCTTCCACGCACACCTGCCAAACACCAGCATTGCCACGCGAATATCAGAATGCAAGCAAAACACGCACCCAATGCCACAGCTACATTCTCTTCCCAAATATCCTTCGAATGCCCACTTAGAGACCTGTAAACCACTTTCTCTTTAGTGCTGCCCTCAACGCTGGTCTCTGATAACTCTCAGTCCCAGAAGTAATGAATGAAGATTCACACCCTTCAAGTACACCAACTCCACTGCCATTGTTCTGCATGTACCAACTGACAACAATTCTTGGGGAAGCAAGAGACAATAATGTAGTAGGACCGAGGCAGAATATCCAGGATAAACTTTCCTCTCACATCCCATTACCCCTTTCTCTCAAGTCACGCCAGCGTAAGAATGACAATCAAGAAGATTTAAGGAACAAAGGTACTTTCAACAACCCTGAAACTGAGTCCTCCCAGAATACTGTCTTTTATCAATAAGCCCCTGCCATCAGTCTTCCTTCTTTCTGCTTATCTTAAAGAGGGAGGCACACCTCACCACTGCCGTCCAAAGCTAAACCCTCCACTTGCAGCTGTGAGGCAATCTTGTGGGAACCACCGTTACAACCTGTCCGTTAGTATTACAGAACAGACAGTATATTATGAATAATTTTGTCTCCCCTACTGGACTATGAGGTCCTTCTGAGCTGACAACTTCTTATATTTATCTTTATTTATCTAGTATTAGAAAAAAATAATGCATAGTGTGTGTTCAGGTAGTATTTGTCATCTTGCCATCTCTGCCAATTCTTGCTACAGAAATTAGTTCCAGCTTCTGTCTTCAATCTCCTTTTTAAAGTGGCTTCTTGCTATTCTATATAAACATGGTCTTCCCTCCTCAAGCCTTTTAATCCTAGAAACTACCAAAATACACTAAATACTGCCATCACCAGCAAAATTAGTCTAAACTTACTACTTCCCCTTCCTCGCTGACCACTCACCTCTTAGCCTGTTTAAATGTGTGATGTCTTCCTTCCCAGAACGTCTACACTGCACTGTGAGTAACTTTCATGGCACATATTACACCCGGCCTTCTGTTGGAATTATACGTAGAAGCAAATATTGTAAAAACAACAAGCAACCTGTGTCCCCCATTTACAGAGGAGAAAATTGAACCTCAGAGAGTAAAAATGATTTCCTTGAAGTCGTACATTCAACTTAGAGTAGAAACAGAATATTAGTTCACTTCTGATTCCCAAACCAATCTTCCTCCCCAATAATAAGACTCCTGGAAGGCAAGGACCACACGTCTTTCTGTTTACAGCCTTATGTTGCCAGACCAGTACCTTGCAAAAAAAAAAAGAAAGTATTCTATGAGTATTTTTAAGGCAGCTTTAGGTACATGCTAATTGCCTAGGTTAAGTAAACTCGTTCAATATTTGGCAAAATTTTCACCTCTGATATCATAAAAGTAACGAGCAAAAACGTAACTAAAAAGGCCTTGTAAAATATAGCATTGCTTTTAACAGTGTATCTTTCAGCTTCCTACCTATCTATATTATCTGTTCACTATGTAAAGTATACCTAAAAATATGATCAAAATTGTTGGTGTCTGTGAGTCTCTACGTCTATAATTCAGAAAGGCCTTTGCTCTTACTGAGTTGGTGTGAAATGGTGCCCTATCTCCATAGAGTATCAATAAACTAGATTATAAAGTCTCACAAATTAAACTCCTGCACATGGATGTTTATAGCAGCTTTATTCACAATTGCCAAAACTTGGATGCAATCAAGATGTGCTTCAGTAGGAACATGGATAAACTGTGGTACTCACGACAATGGAATATTTGTCAGCACTAAAAAGAAATAAGCTACGAAGCCATAAAAAGCCACGGAGGAACTCTAAGGAATCTTAAATGCATATTACTAAGTGAAAGAAGCCAATCTGAAAAGGCTACATACTGTATGGTTCCTCTGTATGATATTCTGGAAAAGGCAAAACTATGGAGACAATAAAAAGATAAGTGGTTGCTAGGGCTGGGGACGGCAGGGAGGAATAACTAGGCAGAGCACAGAGAATTTTTAGGGCAGTGAAAATACCCATATTATAATGATGGCTATGTCATTATACATTTGTCTAAACCCACAGACTGTACAACAGCAAGAGTGAACCCTAAGGTAAATTACGTACTTTGGGTCATTATGTATCAGTGTAGGTTCATCCTTGGTAAAGAGCGCACCATCTGGTAAATGACGATGATAATGCAGGAGGCTATGCAAACGTGGGGCAGGGTAAATGGGAAATCACTGTACCTTCCTCTCAATTTTGTCGTGAACCTTAAGCTGCTCTAAAAAACAAAGTCCTTTACAAAAATTTTAACTAAATTAAAGGAGCGCTATTCTGATTGGCTTATAGAGAGAAATGAACATAAACTGATTATTCCTAAAAGTCCTATAAAATAAGGAAACTGAATTTTTTTTTCACACACACACACTGTATTTTATTTTTACAAGAGAGAAATAGACTGACACCAAGCATTGTACATGGATGACCACAACAAAAGCAACAATGATTGCAATTACCAAACATGAAACACACTCATACTATGTCATAATATTGACATTCAGTCCAGTAATCCTCCACTGTAACAGCTCCTTTACTTTGCAGTGAAGATTGATTTCTATATTCTTTGCCTCTGAGTCCTTGTGGGATTTTTTTTTTTTTAATTCAAACAGAAAGTCACAAAAATTATAATCATCCTCATCAGTTCACTCAGTCCCATGTAATTAATTTTTTTTTCCATCTTGATCTTTTGTTAGCACTTTTGAGTTCAGCAGTTTTTCATTAGAGTTCTGAAAATGCTTATTCAGTTCAGCAGTACAGTTACCAGAAACCTGTACTTGTCAGAGTCTTTTCTATGAATTCATTGAAGATGAAACCCTTTTATAGGAACATATTTGCAAAAGCATCAGAGTACACCCAGAACTGTCTGTAACTGACAAAAGACTTAAAAATGACCATGGTTAAAGATTTGATGAAAGTTCATAATAGTGCAATTGACAAGGAAACTTAGTTTTTTCTGAGATATACATTTTAAAGTAATAACTAGAATTATGACTTATAACATTATATCAGAACATATAAGATTTTTAGAAATTTCACGTAATGTCTGAAACATTTATATTAACATATTTCCATACAGATAACCCAATGAAGGAAACTGAACTTCTAATACTTCAGATGGGCTAGACTTCAAAAAAATTCTTAGTGAATTCAAATTCACATAATTAAGGAAAATCCTTAGCAAACATCTAGTTTTATCAATTTAGTTTAATAAATATAGCTGGGATTTCTCTGATGTATCAATATTAAGTACAATATAAGCATACATTCATTCTATTTGGGGTTGTTTTTCCTAAATGTATACAGGTTTGATGAACAAATGGCATACTGTTTAAGGTTCAAAAGATGTAAATTTCTACTCAACCAAACTATCGTTATTCTGGTAAGCTTTATTTCAACAGTAACTATATTTTGTAATGTATCTGCTAAAACATAATTTTGAAAACCTTTAGGTAACCAAAATATTGAACTGATATTGAGTTAGTCAATGTATACTCATTGTATTATACATTGTATGATACATTATATATAATGTATTATGAACCTAGATAATTTCTAAGATAGAATACTAAAAACACTGATTACTAAGCATATTTAAGTCTATATACTTTTTATTTTTGTGTGCTGTGAAAAGCCTACACTTTTGGGTCATTTTAATAAACTTGTTCATTTTGGCCACTATACAGAGATGTAAACGGGAAGTGTGTGGCTTTAGAAAGTGGTATGATGGGTACCATGTCTGGTAGTCTTGTAAAATGCTTGTGCAGGACACAAGGTGCTCAGTTATCTGTCCCCCAAGTGTTCTTTGTTTTTTCTTTTTCTGTGAAACAGAAGTTAGTTATTTAGGTTAAAAGCTGTGATTAATATGAGTGGTTAAGACTACACTAGGAACAACAGTATCGGATAAATACAACTGTGTGTTTTGTTTTGTTTTTTCAAAGAACAGTTTTATCCTAAAACAGCGATTCTTGGGCTTTTTTTGTTTTTTACCTCTATATTCTTGGGACTTGCTGAGGATGGTGAAGAGCTAGTGTTCATGTAATAACTATTGAAATGTAGTGTATCAGAAATTAAAACTGATAAATTTTTAAAAGATACATGAATTCATTTGAAGATAGCAATCATAGATGCACGACATGTTAACACAAATGACACAATTATGATGGTGATGATAATGAAATTAGTTTGACCTTGCAGATCTCTGAGATATGTCTTTAAGTGTCAGTTTGTTCTTGACTATGACAGAGCACAATGAATAACACTTAAAATGTTTGGTTGGGGCTTCCCTGGTGGCGCAGTGGTTGAGAATCTGCCTGCTAATGCAGGGCACACGGGTTCGAGCCCTGGTCTGGGAAGATCCCACATGCCGCGGAGCAACTAGGCCCGTGAGCCACAACTACTGAGCCTGCGCGTCTGGAGCCTGTGCTCCTCAACAAGAGAGGCCGCGGCAGTGAGAGGCCCGCGCACTGCGATGAAGAGTGGCCCCCGCTCGCCACAACTAGAGAAAGCCCTCGCACAGAAACGAAGACCCAACACAGCCAAAAATAAATAAATAAATTAATTAGTTAATTAAAATGAATAATGCTTAAAAAAAAAAAGTTTGTTAATACCTGACTGAAAAGAAGCTATAAATATTGTTAAAGTTCACTCAGTTTTGATGGGCTTGCTTCCTTGGATTCCTGATTAACTCTTCCGCCTACAACGTGAAAATCTATCCTCACCTCCATGTACCTCTGAGATAGCCAGAACTCTGTGTCTTAACAGAATAATTCTCTGTGCTTGATACTGACTTTACTATGTCTTCTATTATTCAGGCGGAGGGGGGAGGTACGAAAGTTCCTCATTTACGAAAGAACTATTCAACTGTGTTACCGTCTATATTTACTTTTAAATATTTTATTGTCACTTTGATTAAACAGATAATCAAGTGTTGCTTCTTAGGCACCTATGGACCCCATCTTAATCAAACAGCCAAATCTTCTAACAACTTTTTAAATTTTGCCTTCCCAAACTCAGATTCTGAATGCAGAAAAAAATCAAAAACTTTCATGATATGTTTTATAACTAAAACTATCTTGGAGATTTCCTAGAGATTCCCGAAAAATCACAGGAATGTGTACTCTTGCCTTATAAAATGAGATGCTAGAAGTAATTCGGTTTGTTTGATATGTTATTATCGTAAGAGTTGTCTGATATAATTATTATTATTATTATTACACAAAAAGCTGGCAAATCAGAAGAGGTGCTTAGCCTGCCCTAGGTTAAATTTGTACATGTAAATTTTATGAATATGAATATTTCAGAAATCACATGCTTTATGGGAAGTTTCCAGAGAAATGCCAGTGCCCCTGCTCTCCAGAATATGTTTTACTCTCCAGGAAAACAAGAGTCAAACTCTTATGAAATAGTTCTGCTGAATTTTCCTATACTTCTCAGACTACTGGCAGTGTTTTTGCCTGATGATATTAGGCAACAATAGTATAATATTGCCAGTTATAATTTCAGTTATTATTTAAAATTCCACTTGGTCATAACCTTAGTTCTTTATTTTAAATTCTTCGTATCTTCTAAGCCAGTGGTACCAAACTCGATATGCACCTCAGACTTACCCTTGAAGTTGTACAAAAATATATTCGTCTAGGCCCTACTCCAGATACACTGAATCTCTTTACTTGATATTCCGGGTATGCTCTTGCTATATTATGCCTCAGGATTATTGTATGTTATATCTCAAGATCTTTCCTCTATAAATTTTGTTCAGCCATTTTCATAAATCAGGCATAACCTGAACTGGCTCCTTCGAAAACAGGCTTACTTGTTGGTCTTACACACATTTTGTCTAAAACTTTTTTGAATGGCTTTATTATCTTCATTTTTCATACAACTGAAACAAATTTCCTTTTCCATATTTTATTTTTATTATGAACTCTCAGTAGACATTTCACACTTGAGAATAATCATTAATAAATTAACTATAGCCATTAAGTCTCTGTCATCTACGGATAGCTTACTTTTGTTTCGGATACCCTGAGGACTGCCATAAGCTACAGGCCACAGTTTGTTTTCAACAAAGAGGGTCAGTCTCAGAGCTCTGTGGAAAGGGGTTGTATCAGGTACTTCAAACTCCTGACACTTCAAAGAACAGACTCTTGGGTACAGGTCTCTGAACTGACATCACTGAGACAACGTTCAGGCCATTCCACTGGACTAAGTCAGGATTTCCAAGACTCTTTTAGTCAAGAAGCAGAAAGTTTCATGAAACTGCTAAGCCAAGATCCAGCAGAACAATAATTTACTGCATTGTGTTGGATAAACTAATGGAAATTTTATTGTTTGAAATACTGATGCTGTTTTAATGCTCTATTTTCTGGACATATAAGGAAGCCCTTTCCTCTCTTCCTAAGCTGTCTGTAACCCACAACAATTCTGTAAACCCTGCTTCTGTAAACTGAAATATAATTTTTAAATTACATCTAGTTCTCACTGACTCCTTCCCTCCCAGAATTCAGAAACTCTTATTAAGTCCCTTTACTTTTCATTGCAATATTATTATTTGCATACGTTTAATAAAAATCTGTCATTCACTTTACCAGGATATAAGTGGAAGAACTGACTAACAACCAAGGCCTTACATAAAGTGTCCTTTTTGAGAAACATGCTTGTTTAATCAGCCATGTCAAGGCACTTGGAAGGAATAAAGGTTAACTATACTTACGGAGCCTACAAAGCCCTCCCAGGAAACCTGGCCTAATGCCTGCCTGACAGTGTTAAAGAAGGTCCCTTCCTCACAGCCCAGGAACCTTAGCAAATTTTGTTAAGCTTGACAGGAATTTACGAATATTATAGGTAGTACACATAAAATCCGGGAAAGACATTTTCTTGGACTTGGTTTTCTGGCTTTGGGATTATCTAGAAACAGGCGCTTTTAAAAGTCTAATCTGAAATTCCTTATAAAAACTTCCAGAAAGAAGTTGATTTTGTAGACATAGTAATTGTTCTACACTGCATGGCCCTGGATATGTAAATTCATGGAGGCTTATAGGTTAAATTAACACTCCTGTCCTGCCTATGTAAATAATCAAGTCAAACCTAATGGGACTTGTTATCTAGAATAATCTTTGTTTGATATTATTATGCTTGCCGGATAAAGAGGAAGACTGCAGGGAAAAACTGTAAAACTTGAAATGGACCAAAGGTTACTGGCTGCCTTCAACAGAAAACAAGCCATCATCTGACACCCTCTGTTCAGGGCCCTGCGTCTTTCACTGTCTAAGCTATTCTATAATCCTGTAAGTTGTAGATAAATGATAGCAACGCAAATGATATTTGTCCATAGACACGCCGATGGAGGGACAGCTGATGCCCCTCCTCCCTCACCCCCCCCCATGTAAAAAAGTCACTGAAAATTTATTACAGTATTCCTGATTTACCTATATAATTGTGATACTTTGAACTCTCCTTTGAATAGGTTATAACATTTTACTGATGGCCTTGTCAGTTAACAAGTTAAAAAAATAAAACACTTCCACAAAATAAAATCTTCTATTTGTATAGGAGTCACGATTATATTTTCTTTTAAAAATTATTCTTTAATACTAGTCTCAGAGATCGTTGGTCTAATGTGGAAAATAGAAAGTAAAGAGATGACAGATCTAAGTGCCATAACATGGGAAACATAAAATGCTGAGGGAACTCCGATGAGGTACATCCAATCCAGACCCGTGACAAACAAAGGGCTTCTCGGAAGATATGACCTCCGAGCTGAGACCAGAAAGACAAGCAAAGGGGAGAACAAGGAGGAGACCAGCATTTCAGGCTGAAGGACTCCCATGTTCAAAGGGAGAATGTAAATGGGTGGTGGGTACATAAGGGAAACTGTTGTTCGCTATGAAATGCAGCCCACTTTTGTATTAGACAACGGGAAAGGGAGACAGAAATATGAGGCTAAAGATATAAACAAAGGCCTTGAACAAGGGGCTTGATCATGGTAAGAAGGCTGGACTTTATCTTGAAGGTGTCAGTGGGGAGAACTGAGTTCAATAAGCATTTAGTACAGCAGGCTCTGGGGTCACATTGGCTTGGAATAATGGCTCTGCTACTTATTGCTGTGTGACTCCTGCTGTATTAATTAAGTACTCTGCAGTCCTGTTTCTTCATCTGTAAAATGGGAATTACAGTAGTCCCTTAGGCTCATAAGGGTACTATAAGGATTAATGGGGCTAATACAGGTAAAGTAGTTAGAAAACTGCCTAGCACGTTGTAAGGAACCAGTGACAGTAGTGATGTTAGTAGCAGTATTTGCCCTTTAGTGAGATCATTCGTCTTACACATCATTCTAGCTACACTGTGGAGAATACATTAAATAGGAACAAAAATAGAGATGAAAAGGAGAGTTAGAAGGATGTGAATTAAGGAAAGGACCCTAGAAATAAAGAGAAATGGACAGATTTACAAGACATAAAAGAGGCACAAGCAATAAGATTTGATGACAGATTGAGTACAGCAGCTGAGTGGGGGACACAGAAGTCAAAAATAAATATATAAAAGTCCATGGCTTGAGAAAGAAGCATAAGGCGGAGCATTCACTGAAATCAGATGCACAAGAACAACAACTCCACGTCAGGTAACGCGGTAAACACAAAACACGAAAAATGCCCACGGAACACAAAAAGAGGAATGCTTCAATATATCGCAGCACGTAAAGCATCTAAGTTGTGTTACAAAGGAAGTACATCAGAGAAACGGAAAACGGCATCTAAGACCTAAGAAATGGCCCAGAATCATGAAAGGCCTGCAGTTTGTGTGAAAGCAGGAAAAGTACTGCAAGAGTGAAGGGTTAAAGGTAAACAAGAAATATGACCTGGGGTCAGCGCCTCACCATCTTATTTTTCCTATCTAGAAACCAAGCGGATGGACCTAATGCTTTCTATGTGTTGGCCATTACCAGCAGAGAATGGCTCCGTGGTCCTATGACTTCTGCTGGGAGCCATCCTGAAGATGTCTCTCATGCTACCGTCGGGGAGCAATATTTGCCACCACAAAGTGTGTCTCTCTGGCAGAAGATTTATTCAGGCTGATTATTTTCAAGAAACCAAGACTCGGGAAGTTTTTCTTATTCCCTCCCTGGTAACTGCCTAAAAGAATTTAGAGAGAGGGCCTGTTCCCAGAATAGAGCCATCACCAGAGATACCTGCAAAGAACATGGGCCAGGTGTGGTGGGGGAACTAGACTAGAGATCAGAGCCCACTCTGTGTCCCCTTGTCCCTGCCCGACCCAGCAAACACGTGTTTACCAAACATTGGCTTCTCCCTCTCCATGTGAATTGCTTTCCTCCCCTTAGAGGTCCCAAACCACGACCCCCAACATCCTCTTTTGTCTTTAGCTGAAGATGGTATTGAAGGGGAGGGTTTCAGCCATTCTGGCCACTTACTAGTCTTCCTGGGTCTCTCCCACGTGTACAAGTTATTAAACTTTTGTTCGATTCTTCTCCTGTTAATCTGTTTCATGTCAATGTAATTCTTAAGCCAGCCAGAAGGACTTAGAAGGCTAGAGGAAAATTTCTTCTTCCCTGACCCTATAAAATTATACATCTTTCTGGAGATCTATAAAGCAGTGAAATTCTCAAACTTGTTATCAAACTATAAAAACAATACATAAAACAGTTTTATCTATTCCTCGTCATCAATTAATAAACGTCCGTGGCATTACAATATAACAATGAAACTATCAGCTCACATTTATGGAGTGCTTTCTATGTGCCAGGCACTATGCTTTGTAGACGTCATTCCTACCCGAACTTTGTCAGAGTAGCAACGTCAGCCCTATTTTGCAGGTGAGGAACTGAGAGAAAACCCCTGCCGAAAGCAACACTTCATGCAATCTGTAAATACAGAGCCATGATTCAAATGCAAAGCTGCCCCCAGCATTTATAAGATTTTAGTTCTGACCACTCTCTAAAGGTATAGTTTGCTCCCAAAGACTGACTCCTCTCGCTCAAGAAATACAGACTAGCCATGGCCCTAAGAGGCCGATGGTACATGAAAGCAGCAAACCTATAGAAAAGTGAACCATGAAATAACAAACAGAAAGTACGGGGGAAAAGTCCAGTATTGTGAACAACAGCGTCAAGCTATTAAGTGTAAATGTGAGCAACAGGAATGTAAGAACAATGGAGAGCTTAGCTTGACCGCAGCAAAAAGAAACAAAATCACTCATTTTATACAGAAGCGGTGAACTCACAAAGGTAACAGGAGATGTTGCAATTATCAGCAGCAGGGATGGGAAGATTTGTTCTGCATCAATCTTCTCAGCCACAGCTCTCAATGTATTTGCAAAACATAAATCTGACATCAACTAAATCTGTCTGTAAATCCTCAAATTCATTCACACCTTTTTATTTCCTAAGGTTGCAAACCCTCCATTTTTCCTAAATCCCCAAAGTCCCCTCCCATCACTTGCACGGAAGATAATTCAAGATCTCTCAAAGTGCCAAAAAGAAACTCATTCTCTCATTACTCTTCTCCACCCCATGCTCCCCAAAACACCTTTGCACGCAGTCTCTCTTTCCCCCCTTTACACTTGTAAAAAATCAATAAACAAAAACCTGAATTAAATAGAGTGGGGTGACCAGAAGGGGGAGCTCTCACACCCTGTGACCATGGTGGAACCCAACAGGAAGAAGAAATACTGTTCTTTCCTGCAAGGACTCAGCCAATGAAAAGCCACGGCCTCTTTGTTTACACAGCCCTCCTGACTTCCTCTCTCCTCGATAAAAGGCTCTCCTTCCCTCGTCACGCAGGAACTTGCACCTGGCTCGCCATGGTTGCAGACCCCGAGCTGCAGTTCTCTGCTGATCCCAAATAAACCCACCTTTGCTGTAGAAACATCTGGCAGTCTATTTGTTTGGCAGTCTGGCAGTCTATTTGTCTGGCAGTCTATTTGACACACTCACCCTCTGCTTCATTCCTCATGTAACCAACTCTTTCAGATCCTTCCTGCTCCTCAGCGGCACTACTGCAAAGCCAACTCACTTCCTTGCCTCCAGTTTCTCCCACAACCAATATATACTGAGATCTTTTCCAAATCAATATTCCTAACAGACTTATCTTGTTATATCACACTCTCCTCAAGTTCATTTGAAGGACCAACTCTTTAGCAAGGCCTTTCACTGTTGCCAAGACCCAGCCCAGTTTATGTTTATAGCTTCAGCTCCTACTCTCCTACACAAAATTCTCCACTGTACAAAAAACAACAACAAAAATTAATTACAACTCCTGAAATGTGATTTGTGTTGTCCCATTGGTTCTATTGCCAAAAGAAGGAAAACACATGCAAAGAAGTATATAATAAGCCAATGCCTATGATGGACCAAGAGCTGTATGTGGTAGAACTAAAGGACTAAACAGATTGGTATCATTTCTTTGGATTAAACAACACACTGCTTTCAAATTATAAAGATACTGGGGGAAAAACTTACAATAAACTTTTTCTAAAAGAGCTAAAATAAGTGAGTAGGGTTTGGGTCAGCATTCCAAGCAGAAAGAATAATTCAGCTTCCTTGCTAATAACACACGCTTCTGAGTTAGACCAACTTGCCCTCAAGTCTCAGCTAGCTCTTCCTCTTCTAAGCAGTGTGTTGTCAGGCAAGTTTCTTACTTAAGTCTCAGTTTCAGGGCTGATACTACCTCCTAGCAGTACTGGGAGAATTTGAAGATAAAATCAGTTGTGCACATAAGCACCTAGCATAGTGCCTAGTACATGTTAAGAGCTAAATAAGGAGAGATTAAGAATTATTCTTTCTGAAGCAGTCTCAGATCCAGTGAAAAGGCTGTTTAGGAAGAAGTAGACAATTAGTATAGGAAAGCAGTAAAAGATAAGAAGGATGAGAAATACACACAGAGTACTTGTGTCATCTGTAGTACTCAGAATATTCACCAAAAAGCATATAGCAAAACCATTCTTCAAGGCCCTTGGCCGGATTCCCATATGAGTTTTGTTTCTTTAAATATAAACTGAAGTAGTTAGACAAAATGGTATCTAAAGCTCCTTTCAGCTCTAACCTTTTCTGTAAGAACTGCTATGCCCTGGAATCCTGGGGGTTATGAATGCTCATCACCATTACATGGTCAAATGCTTTTATGTTTTACTAAGTATGTGAGCACTTATTAATGTTCCACTGACCTCACAAATCTGGGAGACAAAGCAACAGCTAAAACATTCCTAGCACCAGTTTATCTGTCACAAAGAGGAACAGCAATAGCCGGTCTCACTGAAAAATTTCCTGTAGCTGAACTCGACAAGTACACTATCACCCTTATGTGAACCCAAAGTTAGGAGCCTGCAGATACCCTAGGAATTCTCAGGGGCAGTTTAAGAGGTAGAAGTTAGAAAAGAAAAAAAAAAAAAAAGAATCTGGACAGGAGGTTAGACCAGAGAGAACTAGAAAGACCAAGAGAGGAACAGTATTGATATTTCAAAACAGTAACATTAGTCAACAAGTGTCTAACCTAACTTCCCATTACTGGGGAACAAACCCAACTAAGCCTCATATGTACAAATCATGTCTTCACTGTGGGGACTTATTTTATATACTTAAGATACTTATAAATCTATTCTTTCTCCAAGGGGCTAAAAACAAATTAAGAGTACATGCTCTCTTTTTATGTGAAAGAACAGTCAAGGCCTGCACTAGATCTAATTAATATTTAACATGCTCATTTAACTCACTTTTTCAGTGACATTTCCTAATCTTCTATACTGATTTTCACATGTAGAAAATTATTCTTCCACATCAAAATCACATGTGTCTGTATATCTCTGAATGAACTGCTTTAAAATGAATACTTTTATCAGCTTTCATTTTGGTAAATTATGAGAATCATACCTGTGAACTTAACTTATGGTTAAGCTTGTAGTGTTATAATTTTATACTTTTAAGTGACAAGATTGTTTTACCCATTTCTTTGTAGACAAAAAAAAAGGAACCTGCTAATCAGATTTCCAGAAGGAGTACTTGTTTATATTAAAATTTAAATTTGTACGGTTAACCATATAATTCACTTCAAAATGATAAATCCATAATATATATTATAAAGATTTTTTAAATTTACATACATTATATCAAAATAATTCATAGTTTTGGCTATACAAAATACTTAAGGAACTAGAGAATATTATAATTAAAATACGAATGCAGTAAATTCATTTCCAAGTCTCCCATTTTCTTTTAAGAAAACAAAGCCATAGATAAGAATTATTTTAAAATGAGAAAATAATGTCAATTCAACTTTTATATGTTAATGATTCAAACATTACTGTAACAAGTGTAGAACTGACCTCTTAGTTATAGCAGTTACTACTTCTTACTGTCTTACTTACAGAAGGGTATCCCTCAAAGTACCACATCATCAAGTTTTCAAATGGCGAAATGTTTGTTTCCAAATATATATTCCACAGACACATTAAAAGAGTATAAAAACATGCTGAAACTGTAAACATTCACTTCCTAATAGCTTCACGAAAGGGCCTCTTCATCACGCATCTACCTGGTAACTTCAAAACGTTTTCCATGTATTCTGCACACATGGCTTTTTATTCTCAGAGCTGATCAAGAGAAAATACTTAAAGCAATTCATATGTAGTAGTCATAGTAGTAGTAGTATCAGTAGTAATAATCATTAATGCTCCAATTTTAAATGCTTTTTAAAAATTATGTGGTTCCAACCTGGTCTGCAAAGTCCTCTGGGAACTTCCACAATACCTCCGGATCTGTAAATAATTGACACAGAGCTTTAAACAGAGAAAATAACACATTTATAGCAACAGTCTTGTTCAAATACTCTTAAAATTGTCAAAGCTACTTTTTTTAATAATTTAAAATTTTTTCTTTAAATATTTACAGTTGATGAGATTCAAAATTAAATATTTTGATAGTTTAAGGGTTTTAATGACCTTTGGAACAGGAATAATAAAATGAATAACTTGGTCAGATTATTAAAAATATTATTTCTTTTAGCAACTCATTTTTTATTTATATACCTTAGATTTTAAGATTCTGAAATATAAATTTTCAGATTTAACTCCACTTGATATACTGGTTTTAATTTGAAAAGAAAAATATAAATGTGGTAAATATGTAATCAAATATATTACAGCCCTCAGAAACTAGACTAAAATACAACATCTTAAATTTCCATTTAAAATCCTAAAAGACATTTTTCCAAAGAGGACATGTATATGGTGAACAGGCCCATGAAAAGATGCTCAACATCATTATCATCAGAGAAATGCAAACTAAAACCACAATGAGATATCACCTCACACCTGTCAGAATGACTATCATCAAAAAGAACACAAATAGCAAATGTCGGCAAGGATGCGGAGAAAAGGGAGCCCTCCTACACTACTGATGGGAATGTAAATTGGTGCAACCACTGTGGAAAACAGTATGGAGGTTCCTCAAAAAACTAAAAGTAGAAGAACTACCATATGATCCAGCAATTCCACTCCTGGATATATATCCAAAAAAAAAATGTAAACACTAATTCGAAAAGATACATAAACCCCAATGTTCACAGCCACATTATTTACAATTACCAAGATATGGAAGCAACCTAAGTGTCCACTGACAGATGAATGGATAAAGAAGATGCGGTATGTATGTATGTGTATACACACACACACACACACACACACACACACACACAAATGGAATACTACTCAGCCATAAAAAAGGAATGAAATTTTGTCATTTGCAACAACATGGATGGACTTGGAGGATATTATGCTAAGCTAAATAAGTCAGAGAAAGACAAGTACTGTATGATATCACTTATATGTGGAATCTAAAAAAATAAAACAAACTAGTGAATATAACAAAAAAGAAACAGACTCACAGATGTAGAGAACAAATGAGTAGTTACCAGTGGGGAGAAGGAAGGGGAGGGGCAAAATAGGGGTAGGGGATTAAGAGGTACAAACTATTATGTACAAAATAAATAAGCTACAAGGATGTATCGTACAACACGTGGAATATGGCTAGTATTTTGTAGTAACTATAAATGGAATATAACCATTAAAAATTGTGAATCACTATGCTGTACACCTGTAACTTACATTTATTGTATATCGACTATACTTCAATTTAAAAAATGAAAAAGAAAATAAAATCCTCAATAAAAGTGTATAAACACAGTAATAATGTTTGTTTTATATCAAGGTTCACTTTTGAAGTCCCATATTTGCAACTCCATAAATCAGCTTTTAAAACAATAGATAAGGCTACCCTGGTGGCACAGTGGTTGAGAATCTGCCTGCCAATGCAGGGGACAGGGGTTCGAGCCCTGGCCTGGGAAGATCCCACATGCCGCGGAGCAACTAGGCCCGTGAGCCACAATTACTGAGCCTGCGCGTCTGGAGCCTCTGCTCCGCAACAAGAGAGGCCGCGGTAGTGAGAGGCCCGCGCACCGCGATGAAGAGTGGCCCCCACTTGCCGCAACTAGAGAAAGCCCTCGCACAGAAACGAAGACCCAACACAGCCATAAATAAATAAATAAACCCAAAAGTTTAAAAAAAAACCAAAAAACAACACATAAGTTGGTAGGCATAAGGCATCAAGCTTGTTTAAAATACAATTGACAAAAAATAAATAAATAAATAAATAATTTTTTAAAATTAAAAAAATACAATTGACATTTCCTGGGGTATTTCAGAGATATTTTTCTAATATATTATATCCAGTTATTCATATATAAAAATCAATGTTGTTTTATAAATATTTGCACTGGTTTTCATTTTCGTTATTTCTTCACAATATTTCTCTTCTACTTAGCATAATAAAAAGAAGTCTTTTTAATTAACACTAAAAAATATTTTGGTTGCATACGTATTTTTTAATTCTGTCAATAACATACTTCTGAATACTGCAAATGTGCTTTAAAAGGATACTGTACAAAGGATAATATTACTTCCGAAAAAGCCTTTGAAAGCCCCATATAAGTAACAAGCACAACCGACAAGACAGGATCAAAATATCAAAAATACCACTTGATGTACCCAGTCAGTAAAAAATTACGGCTCAATCCCATTATTTCCACTATACCATATTGCTTTTTAAAAAATACAGTCCAAGGATGCATAATTTCAAGTATTTAATTCCAAAACTCAGTAATTACCTAGCAACATTTTGAGCATGAGGCGGCTTCTCTTGCTGTATTACTTATTAAGCTCAAAAAAGTGTTTTTTCAAATATTTTAACTTAAAAAAAAAAAGGAAGCATACTTTCTACAATTAACCTTTCTACTAAGGAATAAAAAGTTTCTACATAAATTAACATAAAAATCATTTAAAACATCTTACATAAGGATAATGCATTACTAATTTATGGAGCTAATATTAAATGATTATGCCTTCATGTAAAACAAAATGTGTACATTTCTAAAATGACTGTGACATGTATAGATCACCTAAAAATACTGAAACGTTAATGTCCTGTAGAAATTATGTTGGAAAACATATATATGTGCCCATGTATGTACATATATGTGTGTGTGTGTTTATGTGGCAGTTTTACCAAAACGGTAGTTATTAAGATTTGCATCTCATAAAACAAAAGTGTATGATGGATTCTTCATGAAATATTAAACAAAAGTTATTATCTTGATAAATTAATACAATAACTAATGGCCCTATAAACAAGTCATCATGCAGAAATGTGGAATAGTCCCTTCTTATAAATAATGGAGTTAGAGAGTTTCAATGTGAATATTTTAAATATCCCTTTTAAACAACCTCAATTTTACAGTTACCATTTGAGAAAATGTGACAGATTCCTTACACTTATACCTTAAAACCAGGACATTTGTCTTGCTGGATAGCCCTAACAGTTTGCCCTGCTGTTTGCAGCATTTACCTAATTATGTTTTCCTCCCTCAATTTCCTTCATCCCTTACACTACACAGTTTTTTTCTGTACCGTCTGGTCTGTTCTTTCACAGAGGATGAACAAGTGAATACATGAAAACAGCAAATATCGGTTTAGTCACATAGTGGAAAATACCCTATTTCTTTTCTTTTCATTAAATGCGTGTTACACTTCAGCACCCAAAAATGTATTATAATCATGTGCATCCATATCTGAAATGGATTAACTTAGTTACTGCCTGTGTGGTTAGGTTTACCCCGTATCTGACACATGTTGGCAGCAACTCTTCACAAGGACTGCAGAGGAAGAAACAAAAGAGCTCTGAAAAAAATGATAATAATCCAATTTTCAAATTTATGCACAACGACGGAATTTTCTGTTCCCTGGGGATTACTTTCCAGATGCGAGATCTGAGCTGGCAAAGCTAGGTTGATTTTCTGCTGATTTTCTGGGTGAAAGGATGGGAACTGCTGGTAGAAGTCACCGCTGCCCGTGGTGACTGGGACACACTGTGTTTCTCTTCTGTCCAGTGTCCACCCGTAACTCAGAGGAGACACCACATCTTAGAGAGAGACTTCGCCACCAACAATCCGGAAACCAAATAAACATGAAAGGAAGAACACGTAACTTGATTTTTACATAAATATAGTTAATCTCTTATTTTAATAAAAGAATGTTACAGTGTAGTGAGAAAAATATACAAATTTTTATTAAATCAGTAAATTTGGAAGGAGAGTATTTAATGTATTATTTGGGCATCACCATCACAAGTATTCCAAATTCCTGACTGAGGCTTTTTTTTTAATGTAAAGTGAGATAAATTTAGTAATATTTTATTTTCCTTCGCAACCAGACATTTCACATTTTCTGGCAACTAAAAACAAAAATTAAAATAACTGAAAATATTACTGTGATTCAACTACACTATTTTTTTAATGCAGGAAAAACTTTAATTTACACAAATGAATAATATTTACTTAACTCTGTGGAATTCATAGATGAATATATTTAAAATTATGCATTTGTAAAACCACAGTTCAGAGACTATATACTTTTGAAAAGGCAGAATATACAGTATTAGTGTTTTGCTTGATTATAGCTTCAGTGCTTATTCACCTACATTGTAGAATCAGAATTTTACAAATGAGGAAACTGAAGCCAATGCAATGAGGAGCATATTCTTTTTTTTTTTTTAATAAACTTATTTATTTATTTATTTTTGTCTGCGTTGGGTCTTCGTTGCTGCGCGCGGGCTTTCTCTAGTTGGCGGTGAGCGGGGGCTACTCTTCATTGTGGTGCGCGGGCTTCTCATAGTGGTGGCCTCTCCTGTTGCGGAGCACAGGCTTTAGGCATGTGGGCTTCAGTAGTTTTGGCACGTGGGCTCAGTAGTTGTGGCTCGCGGGCTCTAGAGTGCAGGCTCAGTAGTTGTGGCGCCAGGGCTTAGTTGCTCCGTGGCATGTGGGATCTTCCCAGACCAGGGCTCGAACCCATATCCCTTGCACTGGCAGGCTGATTCCTAACCACTGCGCCACCAGGGAATTCCCTGGGAGCATGTCTTAATTATAAGGCTAGTTAATGTCAGAGGCTAGAACTTTCTTAGTTGAGATCTAAGGAGCAGCTATTTTAAATAATTTCCAAAATCAATACATTTCTCTATCCCACTTAAGTTCAATTTATTTTATTCAAAAATCTATGCAACGCTCAAGAAACAGGAAAAGTCCCTGCCCTCCAAAGCCCTATAGCATACATGGAGAAAAATGTCACAGAGCTACCTAGTTTTTGTGCAAACAAAGTATCCTGCAGGAAAGCTTGAACTCAACTTGAAAATTCACTGGCTTAATAATTTCAAAAAATGTTCCTAACAAAAGAATGGTGATGTCTCTTGAATATAAATGAGCAGGAATCATTAAAGAAAATCTTCCACCTATGGAGATATAATGGTGAACTAAACAAAATAGGTCTCTACAATGTATAGAAAAGGATGGCATCTAAACCTATAGCTCAGTAAAATTTAATGAGTGTTATACTAAAAGGACAGGATACTACCGGACAGCGCAAGGAAAGCCAATCTAATTTAGAAAGCCACTAGTTAGACAAGCAAAGGATGATTTGGGCTATAAAGTGAGCAGAGGAGAACATTCCGGAATGGAGAAACGATATGCACTAAGTCTTAGAGGTTAAAAGAAAGCAGAAAACATTTGGAAACTGAAATAAAAAAAGAAGTAATATATCTAGAATGCAGAGTAGGAGAGAGAGAATGTCACGGGATGAAGCTGGAGAGACAGGGGACAGACTACAGAGCTGAAGATGTACCCAAGGTATCAGAGGACGCCACTAAACCAAGGGAGAAGGAACACCAGAAGTGTGTGGAGAATGCAGTTAGAGCGTGTGTTTATGAAAGTCAAGGGAAGAGAGTGTGTCCACAAAATTCTCAAACAAGTGTGGCAGAGCATTAAGCAAGGTGATGGCTCAGAAAACGGTGAGTGTGTAAAGCACACGCCACACACAGTAAAATGAGCTCCTGCGGCAGGACAGGAAGCGGGCCCATGAAGAAGATCACAGAGCACGAGGGAAGAGAGGCACCGCGTACGCGGGCAACGTATTTGAGAGACGGTACAAGGGAGAAGAAAGTAAAGATAGGAGGAAAGAGGTGAAGCCAGACAGGTCTGTTTGTCATTTCTCTTTCCCTTATACCGGCGCAGACCTGAACATGTTTAGGTGATCATGGGAGTTAGTGAGGCAGCGGAGAGCCAGAAAAGAAGAGACGCACACCCCTGAGGAGGCGAGAAGAGAGCATCCTGATCAAGACAATGAGATGAGCCTTGGACAGAAGCTGAAGAATATTTTCCCATTGTTATAGGAACGAGAAAAGAGGAGAGGAGATATGAATCCAAGGAGATTTTAGAATCTGGGGTACAAAGTTAAGAGTTTTGTGCAAAAATTCCTGATTATTTTGTGTGTATAGTAGGAGCAAAGCTCCCTCCCAGGAGGGAAGTTGTTGGGGGGCTTGAGGAGGTGTGAAACAACTGTTTCAGGCACTGCTGAGCACTCAGTTTGGTGGGTGTCCAGCCTAGTGTTTAAGGGCAACAATGTGGTATCTCCCCATCATCATCCAAGGGCCAAGGCGCAGGAGATAATTGCTAGATTCAGTCAGGGCTGAGGTTTCTGTCAGTCATGTGTGATGGAAAGAGAGCTTCAACAGAAGAGTGGTTACAGATGTGAACTGCTGATGTAAAGCTAAAAAAGAGAAATGGTTTTATTTTTTTCTGTAAAATCCATTAGTACTAAATGTTATACCAAGTCATGCTAATGCATTTTAAAACAGTGTATTTTCAGTAGAAAATCTACTGCGTATATCTGAAGACTGTAGGACTGAAAAATAAAGTAAAATAAATAAATGGAGCATTTGTAATTATGAAGTTAGGCAGCCGAAGTTCCGGTCTTATACCTATACATAACAATGCTTTCTGTCTGTGATCAGAGGTAGGTACTGAAAAGCATAAAATCAGTTTCCCTCCTCTCTTCCTTGCCTTCCACTCCTCCCCACTCTCTCTGGAATTATCTGAAAGAACAGTCTTATCTGTTTACCCAAGCTTACCATATAAATCTCATTTTCCACATATACTATTATGTGGAAAAAAAAAAAAACCCAGAAAACCATGGAATTAGATAACTACAGTTAAAATTACAATTTTTCCAGCTTTACTGAAATATATTTGACATATAACACTCTGTCAGCTTAAGGTGTACGAGATGATTTGATAAACATACAGATTGTGAAATCTTTACCACAATAAGGTTAATTAACACATCCTTTACCACACATAGTTACTAACTTGTTGTTTTCATTATCATTGGTATGGTGGGAACATTAAAGCCCTACTCTCAAAGCAACTTTCAAATACACAATATAGTATTTGTGAACTATAGTCACCATGCTGGACATTAGATCCCTGGGACCTACTAATCTTACAACTGGAAGTTTGTACCCTTGAACCAACATCTCCTGCCACCCCTCAGCCCCTGGCAACCACCATCCTACTCCGATTCTTTGAGTCCAATGTTTTTAGATTTCACATATGAGTGAGATCATATAGTACTTGTCTTTCTCTGACTTACTTCATGGAGCATACGTCCTCAAGGTCCACCTATGCTGTTGCAAATGGCAAGGTAGCCTTCCTTTTTTCTAGGGTGGAATAACACTCCATGCTACATATACACCACATTCTCTTTAACCATTCATTCACTGATGGACATTTAAGTCGTTTGCATATCGTGACAAATAATACTGCAATGAACATGGGAGTGCAGATATCTCTTCAAGATAGTGATTTCATCTTCACTGGATAAATACCCAGAAGTGGGATTGCTGGGTCACCTGGTGGTTCTATTTTTAATTTTTTGAGGAACCTCCATACTGTTTTCCGTAGTGGCTGCACCAATTTACATTTCCACCAATAATGAACCAGGGCTTCCTCTCCTCCACATCCTGGTCAGCATTTGTTCTCTTGTCTTTATAACAGCCATTTTGACAGGTGTGAGATAATATCTCATTATGGTTTGGTTTGCATTTCCAGGATAATTAGTGATGGTGAGAACCTTTTCATGTAGTTGTTGGCAGCTGTTATCTTTTCTTTGGAAAAATGTCCCTTTAAGCCCTCTGCCAATTTTTTAACTGGATTATTTGGTTTGCTGCTGTTGTATGAGTTCTTTATATTTTGGGTATTAACCCCTTATCAGATATATGGTTTGCAAATATTTTCTCCCATACTATAGGCTGCCTTTTCATTTTCTTTTGCTGTGCAGAGCTTTTTAGTTTGATATAGTCCCACTTGCTTTTTGCTTTTGTTGCTTGTGCTTTTGGTATCATGTCCAAAAAATAATTGCCAACAGTGATATCAAGGAACTTACCATTCATGTTTTCTTCTAGGATTTTTATACTTTCACATTTTATGTTGAAGTCCTTCATCCATTTCAAGTTAATTTTTGTGACTTCTGTAAGAGAGGTCCAATTTCATTCATTTGCATGTGGATATCCAGTTTTCCCAACACTATTTATTGAAGAGACTATCCTTTCCACATTGAGTATTCTTGGCTCCCTTGCCAAATATTGCTCAATCATACATGCGGGGTTTACTTCTGAACTCTGGATTCTGTTCCATTGGTCTCTGTGTCTGTTTTTCTGCCAGTACCACACAGTTTTGATTACTGTAATTTGTAGTATAGTCTGAAATCTGGAAGTGGGATGCCTCCAGCTTTGTTCTTTCTCAATATTGCTTTGGTTATTTGGGATCTTTTGTGGTTCCATATGAACTTTATAATTCTTCTTTTACTTCTGTGAAAAAAGCCATTGGAATTTTGATGAGTATTATATTGAATATACAGATGACTCTGGGTAGTATGGACATTTTAACAATATTAATTCTTCCAATCCATGACCATGGGATATCTTCCCATTTATTTGTGTCTTCTTCAATTTCTTTCATCACTGGTCTTATAGTTTTCACTGCATGAATCTTTCATTTCCTTGGTTAAATTTATTCCTAAGTATTTTATTGTTTTTGATGCTATCGTAAATAAGATTATTTATTTATTTTTCAGGTAATTGTTACGGTACAGAATTGTAACTTATTTTTGTATGTTGATTTTGTATCCTGAAACTTTACTGAATTTATTAGTTATAACAGTTTTTTGGTGGAGTATTTAGGATTTTCTATATACAAGATCATGTCATCAGCAAACATTTTTACTTCTTTCTTTCCTTAAGTCATTAAGATGACTTTCTTTTCCTTGCCCAACTGCTCTGGGTAGGACTTCTGGCACTATGCTGAATAAGAGCAGGCTCCCTTGTCTTCTTCCTGATCTTAGAGGGGATGCTTTCAACCTTTCAGTGTTGTGCATGATACCAGTTGTAGGACTGTCGTGTGGCTTTTATTATGTTGAGGTACGTTCCTTCTATATCCAATTTGTTGAGAGTTTTCACGAAAGGATACTGAACTTTATCCAATGCTTTTTCTGATCTACTGAGATGACCATAAAAATTGTTATCTTTCATTCTTTTAATATGATGTATATTTATTAATTTGTGTATGTTGAACCACCTGTGTATCCATGAATAAATGTTACTTGATCATAGTGTATGATCCTCTTAATGTGTTGTTTAATTTGGTTTGCTAGTATTCTGTTGAGATTTTTTGCACCTATATTCATTAGGGTTATTGGCACTTGTAGGTTTCTTTCTTTTAGTATCCTCATCTGGCTTAATATCAAGGTAATATTGGTCTTATAAAATTAGTTTGGGAGTGTTCCCTGCTCTTCAATTTCTTAGAAGAGTATAATAAAAACTGGCACTAACTTCTCCTTCAAATATTTGGTAGAATTTACCCATGAAGCCATCTGGTCTTAGGTTTTCTTTGTTGGGAGGTTTTTGATTACTAATTCAATCTCCTTACTTATTATTGGTCTGTTCAGATTTTCTATTTCTTCATGATTCAGACATGGTAGGTTATATTTTTTTGAACGGTTAAATATATACATTTCTTGTTTTTCTAGGTTGTCAAATTTGTAGGCATATAGTTGTTCCTAGTAGTGTCTTATTATCCTTGTATTTCTGTGGTATCAGTTGTCAAGTCTCCTTTTTCATTTACAATTTTATTTGAGTACTTTCTCCTTTCCTCTTGATAAATCTGATTTGTCAATTTTGTTTATCTTTTCAAAAGATAAGATTATTATCTGTTTTATCTTTTCTATTGTTTTTCTATTCTCTATTTAACATATTTCTGCTCTAATCTTTGTCATCTCTTTCCTTCTGCTAACTTTGGGCTCAGTTTGTTCTTTTTCTAGTTCCTTGAGGTGTAAAGTTAGGTTGTTCGGGATCTTTCTTTTTTCTTAATGTAGATATTTATTGCCATAAACTTCCCTCTTAGCACAACTTTTGCTGCATCCCATCAGTTTTGGTATATTTCCATTTTCATTTGTTTCAATATATTTTTTTATTTCCCTTTTGATTTAATCTCCAACCCATTGGTTGTTCAGGAGTGTGTTGTTTGATTTCCACTTATTTGTGAATTTTCCAGTTTTCCTCTTGTTACTGATTTATAGCTTCATACCACTGTGGTTGGAAAAGGTACTTTCAATCTTTTAAAATTTACTGAGACTTATTTTGTAACCTAACATATGGTCTATTCTGGAGAATGTTCCATGTGTGCTTGAGAAGAATGTATATTCTGCTGCTGTTAGATGGAATGTTCTGTATATGTCTGTTAGGTCCCTTTGACCTAACAGGGTATTTGTAGGCAGCATACAGTTGGGTCTTATTTTCTTATCAATTCAGTCACTGTATGCCTTTTCATTGGAGAATTCAGTCTATTGGAGAATTGAGTCTGTTTACATCTGAAGTAATTAAAAGGCATAAAGTGACTGAATAGATAAGAAAATAAGACCCAACTATATGCTGCCTACAAGATACTCACTACCACTCAAAGACACACACAGGCTCAAAGTGAACCAGTGGAAAAAGTTATTCCATGCAAACAAATGAAAACCAAAAGAGAGCAGATTTACATTTATATATATATATATAGAGAGAGAGAGAGATCACTATATTGGGCAAAATAGACTAAGTCAAAAACTGTAACAAGACAAGGTCATTATATAATAATAAACGGGTCAATTCATCAAGAGACTATAATCATCGTAAGTATATATGTATACTACATCAGAACACCTAAATAATCAAGCAAATACTTGCTCATTGTTTTCTGTTTTGTAGTTCCTTTCTTGCTGTCTTCCTTTGTGAATTCATCATTTTCCATAATGGTACACTTTGATTCCCTTCTCTTTATCTTGTGTGTATCTACTATAGATTTTTGTTTTGTGGTTACCCTGAGGCTTACTTGAAAAATCTTAGAGACACAGCAGTTATTTTAACCTCATCACAACTTAACTTTGATCACATATAAAAACTCTACCCTTTTATTCCTCCTACACACATTTTATGTTTTTGATGTCACACTTTACATCTTTTTATATTGTGTATCTAACAAATTGTTGCTATAACTATTAATTTTAATACTTTTGTCCTTCAACCTTTATATTAGAGTTAAGTGGTTAACACACCACCACATTACAGCATCAGAGCATTCTGAATTTGACTATATATTTGCCTTTACCAGTGTGTTGCTTCTTTTCATATGTTTTCATAGTTAGCATCCTTTCATTTCAGGTTGAAGAAGTTCTTTCAACATTTCTTGTAAGGCAGGTATAGTGGTGATGAACCACCTCAGCCTTCATTTGCTTGGGAAAGTCTTTATCTCACCTTTATTTCTGAAGGATGACTTTGCTGGGTATAGTACAGCTGACCCTTGAACAACACAAGTTTGAACTGTGCAGATCCACTTATGCATGGATGTTCTTCAATAAATACATACTACAGTACTACACAATCTGTGGAACGGCAGATGAGGGGAGCCGACTGTAAAGTTATACGCAAGTTTTCTACTGCGTGGTGTGTGGGGGGGTCAGTCCCTCTAACCCCCACATCATTCAGGGGGTCAACTGCATTCTTGGTTGGTGGTCTCTTTCAGCACTTTGAATATATCATTCCGTTCTCTCCTAGACTGCGAGGTCTCCGCTGAAAACTCTGCTGATAGTCCTTTCATGAGAGAAATCTTTTTCTCTTTCTGTTTTTAAAATTCTTTGCTTTTGATCTTAGACCATTTTATTATAATGTGTCTTGGAGAAGATCATCTTGGATTTAAATTTTTGGGTGACCTATTAACCTCATGAACTGGAGGTCCAAATCTCTCCCCAGGTTAGGAAAGTTCTTAGCCATTACTGCTTTAAATATGTTTCCTACCCCTTTCTCCCTCTCTTCTCCTTCTGGAACTCCAATGCTACATGGCTGGTTGTATTAATGGTGTCATAAGACCCATAGGCTTTCATGATTGTTTTTCATTTCTTTTTCATTTTGCTCCTCTGAGCGGTTAATTTCAAATGATCTGTCTTCAAGCTCACAGATTCTCCTGCTTGGTCTAGTCTGCTGTTGAAGCTCTCTATTAAATTCTTCAGTTCAGTCATTGTATTCTTCAGCTCCAAAATCTGTTCGGTTCTTTTTTGTTTTCTATCTCTGCTGCACTTCTCATTTTGTTATTGTATTGTTTTCCTGATATAATTAAATTGTTTTTCTGTGTTCTCTTATAGCTATCTAAGTATTACTAGAACAATTATTTTGAATTCTTTGTCAGGCAATTCCTGGAACTCCATTTCTTTGCAGCCAGTTGCTAGAAGCTTACTGTACTCCTTTGGCGCAGTCATGTTTCCCTGAGTCTTTGCGATCCCTGTAGCCTTGCACAGGTGTCTGTGCACTGAAGACGCAGCCATTACTTCCAGATGTTATAGACCAACTTCTATTAAGGGAAGACTTTCACCTGCAGGTGGAGGCATGCTGGAGTGTGCTGTGACTCTATGCCTAGTGGCGCAGGGGCATGTGGTGGCTCATCAGCTCAGGCCATTGGGGTGGACGGCACCTACAATCACATGGTCCTTAGCAAGTACTGCAGGGGATCCACTGAGGCTGGCAAGGGCTGTGAGCATCCTCAGTAGTGCCTCCAGGTCCAGTGGCTAGAAACCAGGATAAGCAGCAGTACTGCCAGTGCCAGTGGTATGCTCTCAGCGGTTATGCTATGAGCACAGGACAGTGAAGGCTAATAATGAGGATCCCACCAGAGGCACGCAGGCACAGAGCTGGAGGGACCAGCTGCAGGTCAGCATAGTGGTTCCGGCCAGCGACAGAATACAGGATCTGATCCAGGCCCACAACAGCAGGGGCCCTGACTGTCAGCATGCTCTCCCACGGCTGCACAGTCTTCCCTCAGGCGTGCGCAGAGCAGTGGAGGGCGGTGACGAGCGTCAGACCGGTGGCGTGCACGTGCACAGCTGGAGGAGCTGGCCCTGAGCGCTTGCACATCAGTGGGGGTCAGCCACGAGGGGCTAGACTGGCGTCTTGCACTTGCATAGCTGTAGAGGCCTGGGCTGGCTGCCGGTGCGATTCCCAGGCTCCAGTAGGGGAGGCTGCGAGAGGAGTTGGCAAAACAGGAGGGATTCAGGTGGCTGGTGTCAGCAAACACAAATATCCGTGGGGTGAAAGCCAGGAAAATCTGCAGCGGTTCTGAACCAGCTGGGGTCACCTGCTCTGCAGGTCACGGGGAACTGCAGTTGCTCTTGCCACATGGGTTGGGTGGCCAGCTTTTCTTCCTCGTTCCTAGCTATCTCTATACATCTTGGCTTTGCCAGTCTCTGGGTGGGTGAAACTGAGGCGGGACCTTTGTGTGGTGCCCTAAAAGACTGGGGAATCTGGTCACTCATCCCACTATTCTTTCCCTACAAGGGGAACTCCTTCTAGCTGTAGGGTTCATTCTGGGTACCGAGCAATGCTGGCCTGGGGGATGGGATGATATAGTCAAAATGAAGCTGTTCTTCCTTCCCCACTGTGGTTATTCTCAAGTTTCTTGTTCCACTGTGTTGCTGAAGTTTCTTAAGTGGGCTCCAGAGCTCTCCCAGAGAGCAGTTTTTGTTTGTGAACAGCTGTCTAATTGTTTATATTTGGTGGGGGAAGGGGATGGAGGCTGAGGTCTCCTGCTCTACCATCTTGCTGACGTCACACCTCTAAAATTGTAATTTTCACTACATCTGTGAAAATAGCTTGCAAAATAATTAAGAATTGTAATTTAATATCCAGCCTGATCACAAAAAAAGTATTTAAAAAAGCAACTCACTCCCTCATTTAGGGCCACAGATGACCTTGGTGAAGCCAGAGATCCAGAAAACATATATCCTCCCATTTTTCCTTGGTGTGCAACCCAGAAAAACATAGATTTACAGCCCTGGTAGAAAGATACCACTCATGCCAACAAGATATTAATAAAAATCTTTACCAATCCACCCCAAAAACGCGGTACCATAGACTGCATAACATTACAAACTTTAAGACTACTAGCAACAGTAAAAGTAAAAACAAATTCATTGCTGAATAATGTTAAATTCAGGCTACATCTTAAGAAAGCATACATAGTCAGGTGTTTGTACAAATTACTTTAAAGTTAACATAAGATGTTAATTTAAAATTTTAGCATCTTCTTAAAAGCCCAGCTCAGTAGTTCCCAAACTTTAGTGTGCAACAAAAGCGCCTAGAGAGCTTGTTAAAACACAGACCCCAGGGTCCCACTTGCAGAACTTCTGAGTCAGGAGGTCACAGGTGGGTCTGAGAACTGCATTCCTAACAAGTTCCCAAGTGGGGCTGATGCTGCTCATCTGAGGACCACACTTTGAGAACTAGTAGCAAAAGACCATGTATCTCTCACACTGATGAGCATTATGAACCCCGTGTTAAAGAATTTAATATTTGTTGACTGAAAAGATTCTTTAAAATGTGGCAATGAATAATTCAGAATTCCCTCTATTACATATACATTTTATCTGGCAACAGGTATATTTTCAGAGAACATATCAACCATGACAGTGATAGTGGGAAGTAATCTGAGCAAGAAAAATGTTTTTAAAATATTTCAATGCTAATAGTTACTATTAAAATGGTAATTCTATTTCTGTACAACAATGGAGATAATTTTATTTCAAAATTAAGTGTTTTATGACATTGGGACTATATGATTTAAGGAACAATGATGAGGAACTATGGCTACATAGACATAAAAATACACTGTTATTTCTTCTATCTCTATATGCCAGATACATACACACAGATAGTCCATATCTAAATAAGATGTGTCTTTTTGAATGAAATCATGCCATTTGCAGCAACATGGATGGACCTAGAGATTATCATACTAAACAAAGTAAGTCAGAAAGAGAAAGACAAATACCATATGATATGTGGAATCTGAAATATACCACAAAGGAACATATCTAAGAAACAGACATAGAGGACAGACCTGTGGTTGCCAAGAAGGAGGGCGTGTGGGGGGCAGGATGGACTGGGAGTTTGGGGTTAGCAGATGCAAACTAGTATATATAGAATGGATAAACAGCAAGGTCCTACTGTAGAGCACAGGGAACTATATTCAATATCCTGTGATAAACCATAATGGAAAAGAAGATGAAAAAGAATATATATATAAATATATATATGTATAACTGAGTCACTTTGTTGTACAGCAGAAATTAACACAACACTGTAAATCAACTATACTTCAATTAAATTAAAAAAAAAAAAAGATGTAAGTCTTTTTGTACCATCCCATCTAATATATCTGTGAGAAATTATTTTTCTGTGCTTTCCTACAATGCTTTCTTTCGTAGAATTTAAGCAATTAGTTCCAATCTGAACAACAGAAAGGATAAATGCCAATATTTGTGAATATAAAAACTAATTTAGGGCCTCCGTTTTCTTTTTTTTTTCTTTTAAAACATTCAAAAAAAGGTTCATTATGTATGTATAGAATCATAGAGTTTTCTGAATGGGAGAGGACCTTAAAGGTTCTTTTTTACAACTCATACTTAGGAAGTTATATTGTATTTCATGTCTGGACGTACTACCTATTCAAGCCAAGACCACAATCCAGATACCCTTGTTCCTATTATACAGCCTTTCTAACATAAACTCCTGCATATAAAAGCACACTACAAATAAGCCCAATTTGCTCTACTTTGTTGATCTTTAATTTTGTTGTTCATTAAGTGGACAGTAGTTTGAGGCATATTCACAAGTTTAGAAATTTTCCTTATTATCCACAGGAAAATATTTTTAGCAAGCCAAATATTTAAGCATTTTTGTAAAATAATGGCCTAAACCCTACAGACTTTCTCTGAACAATCTTTGGAAAAATGTATGTGAACAAATCTAAAATAGAATATTAGTTACTAATAGATTCAAATCAGTATCTTCTCATTCTAGAACTAAAATAATTCTTCACTTACTCATTTGAGTTTGACTTACATATACAGGAACCTTAAGGAAATGAAAATATTATTTCAAGATGTCTTACTTTATAACCAGTTACAAAAATGGCAGAGATCATGCTTCTACTTATTGCTTTACATAATGTACATATTTAAAATTAAAAACACACAATTCTGGAAATTTGTCAGTTTGTTGAACCTCTTAAAAATGTATACAAGCAATGGTGTAGAAACATCTGAATATAATAATGATCCCATAGTGATCATCTTCACTCTGAAGAATCATCTGGATAATTAAACAACTACTACTGTAAAATTATTTTGGTGCTTTTGAAACTTAAACTATAGAAGCAATTTAATGACCAGTTCTAACCTTTATAAATGTTTCTTCCCAGAATGATCTAAAATTAGCATCACAACTCAAAACAATGAAGCTCTTTTTGCTCATATATAAGCAAATTCTAGCTAAGGTAATGAAAATGGAACTTCAAAGAACCTTAAGAAAATATAATCCATAGCAGCTTAGCTACATCATTTTGCTATTTCTACTCCTTTTAAACAAGATCTATTATAATAAAATGAAAACCCTCATCAATCACCTGATAGAGTAATTCCAAACTTAACCAAACAGGGCTAATGGGTGAGAATTGAATTGAAAACACCTTGACAAAGAAAGCAATTTCTTTTCTTCGCACTCCTCTGAAGCTGTGGGTGATCATGGTAATCGAACCATCAACAGTGAGGGGCCATCTGTCCCAAGGGCCCTTCATGAGCGTTTTTAAAAAATCAACAACAAAAAAAAGGGAAAGAAATGCTGTACCACAGATGTTCAATCTTGATTAATCTATGACAAGGAACTTACAACTGAGAATCAACGTTTTGACGTTTTTCAGATACCAGTCATTAAAAGCCAACACAAAAGTTTTTATTAGAATGCAGGGGATAAAAGTTAGTAGGCTGCTTATAGAAAGATGATCTTCCATACAAAATCTGGAATACCTTTTAGTCAGCTGAGATGTTCATCATATCCTAAAGCAATAGCTTCTATTATAATTCCCTTAAAGAGAAGAAGAGCAGGCAAGAGGCCATGCTTTAAGCTAGCTCTCAGACTAGCATTTTGAGACTGTTGCTCTTTATATATTCTTTCTACGAGTACGTGATTAAGTAAAAAGAAGACATGTTTATGTTCTCAGTACTCATTATATTTAACTCTTTGAACTAAAATAGATTTTCAAGAAATAGCATTGACATGAAAACTCAGAAATGTAAAATTAATTGAGCCTCATAAAGCAGTTCTGTTTCATTTACAACATTTAAAATAATTTTCATATTACACCAAGAAATAATTTCAAGCACAAGGGCAAACTGGGTCAAAGCTTTTCTTGTTTGATATATAGTTTGAAATACAGTAGACTCCTGGCACTCTTGGATATAACACAAGTTTCAATCACTTGGGAATAAGCCAAAGTTAATAAATAAGAGTATACTATTAAAATGACTCAAAGCTTACTAAAATCAAACTCTGTGTGAGCTTTATTAAGTATAACTACTAAAAACATTTAAAAACTAATTTTAAAATGAAAAATAAAACTATAAAACAAAATATCAAAGAACCAAATAAAATGATGCATCTCAGTTTTTTCAAAATACTTTCAAGCTAGAATCAAATTAAATGTAAAAGAAATGTAGTTTAAAGCTCAAACATATAAATTTACTAAGCGACTTACTGTAAATGCCATAACTCCTTATCTTATTTATCTTTGTATTGCCAGAGCCTGAGAACGGATTCTGTGACCCCAGAAACATGGCATTCTCAGGCATATGACAGAGGCAAGCATGTTTGCCTCTAGGAGAAACACTCAGCCCAAGTCTTGCCAAAGATGGGTTTGCAATTCAAATTTACTACAGAAAATCTATAAGCCATCAGAAACAACAGAATGAGAACCCCTCCCCTTCAAAGGCTTAAGATATTACAATTATCTGAAACGGCATATATAATAAGGATTTTTTTTAATAGTTAAAGAAATAAGGATTCAAAACATGAGCAATGAGATTCTTTTTCTGTTAAAAAAAAAAAAAAAAGGCAAATTTTGAAAACAACCAAAACTTTAAGAAATGAAAAAATATATAATCTATGAAATTAAAAGCTCACTAGAAGAAATAAACAGATCATATACAAGTGAAGAGGGAAACAGTGAAATGAATCAGACACAAAAGATATTAAACAGAATGAGGCACAGAGAAACCCTCCAAAATGAGAAATATAAAGAAGGTTAAGAAAAATGGAGACTAGAATGATAATATAAGTCTATTTCAAGTTCTAAAAGATCAGATCTAAGAGACTGGGGTGTACAAAACAAGGGAAGGATGGAGATAACATTAGAAGAAATAATGACTGAGTTTTCCAAAAGCAGTGAAAGACATAAATCTTCAGAATTAGAAATCACAACAAACCCAAGCAACATCTCAAGAAAGACATATCCAGAGGCATCATAATGAAGTTACAGAGTACAAAAAGACATACACATCTCTAAAAGCATCCTAGAGGAAAAGAGGTAAACTCTAAATCTCTAAATATATATATATATATACATATTTACACCTACAGCAGACTTCCCAAAGACAGCAATGGAATCCAGAAGACAGTGGAATAATATATCTGAAACTTCTGAAAAAGTATGTTTGTCCTCTGAGAACTGTATAAACAGGAATGTGGGTAAAATAAAGATATTTTTAGAAAGATAAAACTGGACACTTGCTAAAGAACTTCTAAAGATTGTAGCATCATCAGGAAAAAAGTTATTTCTCCAAAAGAAAAGTACGAAATGCAAGAAATAATATATTTCATGTACCCAGATATATATACATAACAATATTTATTGAATCATTGTTTGCAACTAACAAAGTCCTGGAAATAATGTACAAGTCCATTAGTATGGAAACAGTTATAGCATTATTATTCTATGAAATACTACATGGCCTTGAAAAAGACTAAACCCTTGAAAAACATATTTGTTCATAGGAAAAAAAATCTCTGAAACACAGTGTTAAATGAAAACAAGGAGGCAAGATGAGGTCAGAGAGATAAGGAGGAGCCAGCAGAACAGGAGGGCCTTATAAGTCATCAAAAGGAACTTGGCTTGCACTCTGAGAAAGGGACACACAAGAGCTTGAGTAGAGAAGTGACAAGCTCTGACATATTTAACAGGATCACCTGGCTGCTGTCTTGAGTACAAAATGAAAGACAACAAAATAATAAAGCCAGTTACCAGACTACTGCAATAATTCCGATAACATAAAATGAACCTCCTGAGAAAAGAACTTAGATCTTATTATATTACTAATAATGGGCATATATCATTAACCTCTGGGACTGGGATTCAGACATTTATGGACAATTTGTGGTAAAACAGAAGGGAAGGGGGCAGATAAAACTTACGAGATGATCCACCCTCCTGAGACAGAACGCAGTAGGGCCTAAGAATCAAAGGGAAATTCTCCCAACAGATTACAGTAGACATTTTATGCATCTGACCTGACCCAGTGGCAGGTGAGTACTTTGGGGAGAAAAGAAGAGTGTTTCATAAAAACGAAAGGAGCTCTGCAGAACTCCTTTAACACAGATGATTAGGGGCCACCTCCTCGCCCACTTTGCAGAACTGCGATCCAGGCTGTGAGGTGACACTGAAAATGCAACGAGCTGTGATTGACATCATCGCGAGGGGCGTGGCGGTCCAGGAACCAGGAGCAGCAAGTGGCCCCAGCAGCCCCGGTGAGAGCAAGGGTCATCACCGTCGGCACCGACCAGCAGCACAAGCAGCTTCCTAGCGGGAGCGCTCCCAAGTCTACAGAAATGACTGCAGTGAGGCGTCGAGAGCAAAGGTAGGAAGCAGGGCAGGTGAGGTCGACAAGCAACTCCTCAGCACCTGTGAGGCGCCTCTGAGAGGTCCACAGAAATCCTAAAGAAGAGAGAACACTTCAAAACGGGACAGAGACCTGGAGGGTACTCCGCTAGGGGTTATCAAGCAGTCAACGTCTGAGTCTAAATATCAACGTGACGCCACCCGTACCCTCAAGCTAGAGAGGCCTACGGGCACCGGGACAACACCTGTAAAATGTCCACGGTAAAGATTACGAACCTTGTTAATGAGAAGCGTAACGATAAGCAAAGTGTGCATAACCTAGATATTATAGCTCAGTTCTCAATTACAAGAGAGGAACTTTTAGGTCTTTCTCGATATACTATAAAAGAACAAATGAAAGGAAGAGATATGTGAATAGACATTTCACTCTGTTCCTAACTGAATTATGCTGTTTTAGTTCTAAAGTCTTCCCTGTTGGTAGCGAGAATTTCTTTGAACTAATAATGGGCATATATCATTAACCTCCAAGGCCAATACTGTGAATGGTAAATATAATACTGATATTGGCAACAAGAAACATTTTGTGGAAGGGGCAGAAAGCTATTAGTCTGAACTTGCTTGCAAATAATTAAGCCCTAGGGTAATTTTCACCCTTTTCCTTGGAACATATAATTATCAAGTTATTGAGAATACATTTAGAAGACTTTGCCAAGTATTTCAAGTAGAAAACAGTGATCTAGTTTGGGGACCAACTGGGCTGGATTCTACTTCTAAGTAGGCTGCAGGAGCAAACACAAATTCACAAGAATAACTTGTCACGTGAGATTACAGAGAACGTGTGCAGAAGATGTGGTTACTTATCACAGATGGAGATAATCACGCATTGTAGATCACGGGGCTGGAGGGGTCTTAAGGGGCCTGTCTTCTTCCTGAAGGTCAGGCTTCTTTTTGCTCCACTAAACAGATGTACTTGTTCGTATTCTGCCCACACACAGGGTCGGCTCCAAATCTCCCAACCTCCCTCCTGAAGTGTCAAATAAACCTAATGGTTGGAAATTTACATCTTTTTTTTCTCTTCCTGAAAAACTGGCGGGGGGGGGCAGAGGGAATGGATCATACCCACATATAATTTAAAAACAAAACAAAACAAAACAAAACTCAAAAACGGTTACTGAAACTCTATTTCCCATCACCAAGTATTTCCACTATGTAAAGGTAGTGGTTCTCAACCCTTTCTGCTCGTTAGAAATTACCTAAGAAACATCAACCAAAAAAAAAAAAAAAAAGTGACACACACACACCCCCCCTCTTGGCCACATCCCAGACCATAGGAGATGTCTGCGAGTTTTTAAAACTCCACAGGTTATTCTAAGGTGCAGCTTGGGCTGAGGATGACTGCCTCAATCTTTCTGTAAAGAAATTTTTTCTCAAGCCTTTTAAAAGTTTTCAGTCTTCTTCAAGTTTCAAATATTGTTTCAGACACTGGACTCAAAAGTAGAACATATAATGCCATATATAAAACATAAGTGCTGTACAGAGTCGCTCATAAGCATCAATAAAGCGAAGTTCTGTATCTCGTGCCCGATTTTTCCAAGGATTTCATTATACCAACACCTTACACTGGTATCTAAAACGGAATCCTATCCATCTCTACTAATAGAACCCAGGCACCAAAGCGTCTTCAAAAAGCTCAGAATCAGCCTTAATATGCCTCCTCCATCCCCTACATCCAATCAACTTCCTAATCATGTCAGTTCTTGCTCTGAAATGTAGCTCTCGTCCGTGCCTCCTCTTCCACATTCATCCTGTTCTACATCCTTATTACCTAAGTCTTCCCGCCCCCGGCTCTTCTCAATCCTCTGCCACGAAATTTATCTTCTTAAAAAAGTGTTCTTGTTATGTATCCCTTCACAGAAAAATGTTCAGTGGCTTCCCGCTGCTGAGGCTAACAAAACTCAGCTCTTCAAACTTCGTAGGTATTTTGTGCCTCAGATAAAATATTCAGTTTTAACACAATAACTAACTCCATGTACTGAGAATAGTCAGTGTAGCAAAATTCTGCATTTTGCACCCGATTACTTAAGTCATCTTAAGTGTATTTCCCACCACACTCCAATTCAAGTTTTCTGCTCATTCCAGGCCTCCTGTCCTTCATATAAATAAAGTTTATCCCCAATTCCAAGCATTGACTCATGCTATAACCCCTTCCTTGAAATCCTTTTCTCCATCGGTCCAAAGTTTCTATGCACTGCTCTGGACCTAGGCTCTGAGGCCTTCCCGAAACACCGCAAGCATGCAGACCGGCCCGCCCCCCGGGCCAGGCACACCATCTGAGCCAGTTCTTCTGAAATACACTGTCTTACACTACGACTTCACTATGTTATTTGTGTCTCCTCATTTAAATAAAGTTCCTGAAGGCAGAAATCATGTTTCATATTCTTGATGTATACTGCCTAAAGGGCTTTTTCAGGTTTTTATTGAATCCTTCATTCTCTCCATTCAATGAACATATATAATGCATACAAAATTCTTCCCTATCATATCAATTTCTCCAGAGTAAATTTCGTGAATTTTCCTTATTTTAATTTGCTTAATTTTGAGAAGTAG
The DNA here is from genome assembly GCF_028564815.1 of Eubalaena glacialis. Classification (NCBI taxonomy): domain Eukaryota; kingdom Metazoa; phylum Chordata; class Mammalia; order Artiodactyla; family Balaenidae; genus Eubalaena; species Eubalaena glacialis. Next base: position 4,913,923 of record NC_083718.1, on the reverse strand, counting down.
CCAGCCTACTCTAACATAAGTCTGATTAACCCTGACTGAAAAGTAACATAATGAATCAAGTATCTGTGCCAAACAATGTTTAAATGTGGCATAGAGCAAAAAATAAACAAAAATAAAATTTTCTTAAAAATCTGAGAAAAGTCAAGGTATAAGTATTTATTCATTTCACAAATATATTCCCTCTTTCTAGACAGAAAAGGAATAATGATGTTTCAAGGTTAAATGCCTCCAGGGGATACACAGGGGATGGAACTGAGTCAGCAGGGAATTGGGGGCTGTTGGGGGGAGACACAGGTGGAGGACAGACTCCCAAGCCCCTCCTCAGAAGGCAGCCACCACTCAGCTCCAGCCACGTGGAGCGTGGGCCCGGCGCTGACAGATACTCTTGATTTTTCAAGAGAAGTCAGAATTTTCAAGAAAAAAAAGTTACCTAATTTTTAAATTGGGGAAAACAATTGAACATTTCATAAACACTGTGTGAGCCAAATAATGTGTTTCAGGGGGCCATCATTTTTTGACCTCTTTACCATGGTACGAGGATTTAAATTAGAAACGGAAAATAATTCTTTAAAGTTGATCATATGTTCAAAGTAAACCACTATTTCGAAATTTTTTTTTATCTGTTCTGGTGTCTTTTAGAATCAAGATGGTTCCTGTGTATCTAAGTTCACACTCAGTGCAGGAGAACCCCTCCAGTTTGCTGATTCTAAGGTAACATTTTAAGATAAAATGAAAATGGATAGTATTAACCAACCAGTTTCCTTGGACTTAAGAACCACACTTAAAAAAAAAGTCAGATACAGGTTGTTTAATCATACTTGGTACATATATACACATTACAGAAATTTAACGTTTTTGAGATGTCTCGATTTTACACGCACACTATCCAAAGAAAATACAATCTCAAAGTAGAAGAGAGCTTATCACTCTCAAAAGCAGCTTACTAGAACTCATAAATGTTGATATCATCATATGACAACTCCATGATTCAACATAAAGGACAATTGCTCCCAGAGAGTCCGAGGAACAGCGGGTGCTACTTTATTCTCGTAACTGCCCAAGAGTATTCACATCACAGCTCGGAAGAAATGACAAAACCAGACGGCCAAAGAATCAAAACAGATTAATAGAGGAATAAGAAAGAGAACTATGTCATTTGGAACAACAAACAGAATTACACATTTAGAGAAATAATTCACTGAGAAACTATACTAGGAAGAAAAGACAAAATGGAAGAAAAAAATGAATTTGAAATTCACGATATACAGATCAAAAGTATCTATATTTGTGTATTTCAACACCAGGTTCTCCTCTTAAAAGGTGAGCAATTGACTCCTGTTTAGGTTATTCTACAGGAAGTACTAAGAAAGTAAAACAATTTTTTAAAAAAGTTGGGGGACTGTCATTTGAAGTTCAAAACTTTAGGCAGTATATAATTATACCTTCTGTGAATTTTTAAAGAAGCATAGCATAGTGTTAGGAGGCCAGGTGGCTAAGTTCCAAAGTCAGACTTCAGGCAGACGGGCTGCTCACTGCCACCCATGAGCTACGTGTGATCTTTCTCAAGATACTTTAGGCTGGGCCTCAGTTTCCCCCGTGGTAAAGCGGTGAATTATCACTAGTACCTCCTTGTGGCATGTTGTTAGGATGAGTGGAGATTATATACATACACACGCACACGTAGCTTATAAAAGCACCTGACACATGAGAAGCCTCCGCTCACTGTTAGAAATCACTAGCACTCATTACTATAAGGCGAGAGGGGAAAACACTGAGATACAGGTGTGGCCGTGGTGAATGAAGATAACGCATCAGCTTAGGCGAAAGGTCACTAGAGCTATTTCTTTCTCTTCACATAAACCCACCTCCCTAACTTGTGCGTTTCGGACGTCGCCCCCCCAGCCCCACCTCCTTCCCCCAACTCTCTCGGCACCTCCACCTTCTAGCCTCTCTCTGCTCCTGTCCCTCACCATCACTGCCCAGCCAGCGTGCTCTCTCTCCCCCTCTCTTTTTCAAACCCTCCCTCTTTTCCCATTTTCTTCAGGGTGAAACTGGGTGACTGCAGGGAGAAGCATCTATTGTTACCAAAGGAAATCCGAACAACAGAGGGAATATTAACTCAGTGAAACGATGACCCCCGGCCGACTGACCTTGAGAGTATGTCCCACATAACACGATGCAAGCGGCTGTTTACCCCGTATTGACATTCAGTTTTTTTCAGGAAAAAGTTACATACATCAGCACGGCCAAGCAAGGGGCCCAAATGCACAAGACCTTAATTATCACCCAGGATTGTTAGACCTGATTGAGAGGAGAAGGAGAAGCAAACAGTCCATACTGGTTGAGCCAAGAGGGCAGGTGACCCAGTGATTAACTAACAACCTAATTTCCATCCGTTCTAATTGGATTATAACTAAATTCCCAGTATTGATAATACTGGGAGACAAACCCAGACGCTTCTTTACACTAGGGCTGCAACTAGCTCCTGCCTGGAGTTGTATAATAACCCTGACCTCCTAAAGACCTGGAATTAACACAGTAGCTACGAAAATGCCACAGATCAAATGGAAGGGAGTCTTAAAATGTACAGAGATGTGCACAGTCCTGCTTCTCTCTGCTGTAAAGATGCAGAGTCATATCAAATAAAGAAACTGAGGGGGAAAAGAATCAAGAAAAAAGGAGGAACAGGCTCTTATCCTCGTACGACAAGGAAATAAATATTCAGAACTTGGCAGAAGTCTGTTAATGGCACTTCTTAATTAGAGAGAGAGAGCAAAGAAAAATATTACAATTCTACTGTTTCCTGCATTTATATTGTGGTCCGCAAGATTCAATCTTCAAATAAAGATATTAAACACCTACATTTAAGACTATTAAGTCAAAAGACAGTTTTGGACAAATGCCTGCCTTACGAGAACCCAGGGATCCATGTCTGACAGCCATCCTTCCGCTGGACCTGTTTTTGTAAACACAGCAGAGACCCCAGTGAACGGTCCTCCTATTCTTCTACCTCACCCCTTCCCAACACTTCTTCCCCCTTACTGGCTTTTTATTCTGCGGTCAGAGGTTAAACTGCTCACCCCTCACCTTCCAGGGAAGTTTTTTTCTCTCCCTCACAAAAGGTTCCTCCCAGTGGGCAGCAGGCGGATTAGCCCCTCTTCTGGAGAACAAAGGCCACATCTTTGTCTCCAGGGCTCGGGCATGGAGCCCCCACATCAGAGGAAGCTGCTCCCACTCGACCTGGACGATGACAATATCGTGAGGCCCCTCCACGGCCCGGCCTCTGCGTCTAGACTCCCGTCCAACCAGCTCGCCCGAGAGAAAATCCTGTCAGGCACTCAGCTGAAAATTAACTAAGGTACCCTGTTGAGAACCTGATGAAGATGTTATTTGACCATACGGTAAAACTTTCCATTGTTTAACATAAAGATAAGAGGAAAACTTTTAAAGCTCAAGGCTTGAACAATCTCAGTCACCAATTCGCACATGGGTCAGTAACTGTATTTTACTGACAGACATGCACGCCTTCTTCCGCCATGCACGCTCTTAAAATAATACACAGGACTATTTATGACATTCTAGTCTCTTGCACTTCAAAATCTGCCTCACTAAAGGATACATTCAAAAAATTACAACAGATTTTTTTTTTGGCAATTTTTACATTAGCTATTTCTCATTAAAAATTTTACTACTGCATTTATCACTGAAGGAGCTGGTCAAAATGCACAAGTCAAAAGAAAACAAATCTTTTCACATGTCATAATATTTATTTACTTTACAAGTTTTTTCATGTTGAACAAAGGAGAAATCGTAAACCACAAAGCATGTATTTGATTAAAATTTAGAAATGGGAAGTACAATGCTACATGAGCCAAACCATACTTATGAAAACTATTTGTAAATGTTTTTAAACCTGTAAGTATTAAATACCTCAGACAAATTTATATTTGGTCATATCATGGCAACAAAAGAATTCTCTCAAGCATGTTAAGTTATGGGGGATTCATGAATATTTACAATGGCTGTAGGGAGGAGAGCAGCTTTTTAAATATACATAATCTTGTAATTCACATCCATGGCAGCAACCAATATCGAAAATTATTAAGTAAAAACTTTATTCTATACAATTACAACCACGTTAAGTAAGCTCACATTGAAATCTGAAAGGGAATGCACAAAAATGAATATTTTTATGTTGCTGGTACGAAAAAGAATAATCTTTTCACTTTTTTTCAAAATTGTTAATAACATACTACATTAATAATTTAAAAAATAGAAGAAACTACAAAATAATCAGAATAGTTCGAAAGCCTACAAATGGAGAGCGATCAATGAGAGGCGTGCAACCACTGTATAAAGTATTCAGGATTAAGGAATAAGTCATTTCTCTTACATAGCCCATACAGCAACATAAAGTTGATTTCCCAAATTTTAGGAGAAATAAAATGTGATTCTTTTTTAATCTATGATGCTGATTAGCCTGACAATTTCAAGAGGTTATGACCAACAAGCTTAACAAAAGGAATACATTTATCCTTGGGGGGTGGGGGGGAGGGGTGTGCGGGGAATCAATGCTTATACACAACAGATGACTGGCTTGGAGGGGTATGTACTTACTCTTTTAAAAGTTACATAAAAATCTAAGTTTCACAAAGGAAAACATTTAAATTGAAGACTCTAGAGCTTAAGCACATAGGCAATGACTGGCAGGAAATGTTAAATATTTTATTCTGACTGCTGCAGGAAAAAATGCACAACAATTTAACAAAATTAAAAAGGACAATATTTGATAAAACAGAAAAATACAAAACTCAAGATTGAATGGGTCTATCATGTCCACCATTAAATATCTTTTTTATTTATGAATTATGCCACAGTAAAATGAAGATAAAAGACAAATAATTGACCATGACTCTTAAAAATCAACATCATATATATTAAAGACACAAGGGAAACACCTAAAAATGTTAACAGTGGTAATTTCTAGAATATGGCATTATAAGTGATTTATATTTTCTGATATATGCATTTTTTATTTTCCAAATTTTCATCAATAAATATGCATATATATGTACTCATATACATACAATAGATATATTTATATATCAGTATTAGACTACTATTAAAATATAAAAGTTAATTTATAGAGTATCTTAACTTGGTAAAGAAGAATACTTTGCAACAAAACCTTTTCATTCAGAAGTATTTCTATACCTCACAGTCACTTCCTCCAACATAAAATCAAACTGAAAATCCTAAATAAGAAATTCACTCCGTACTTCTGTTAAAAATTTAATTTTGACCAGGTTTAGGATTAAATATATTAACATTCCAGTTTTTCAAAATTAAAGAAAGCATAATGTTAAAAATAAAGCCTTCTGCAAATAAATGAAGGATAGAGGGAGAAGAGAAAGATGGGGAAAGGAAATACCAGAGGTCACAAAAAAACAATGCAGTGACACGATGGTGACCAGCCAAGGTTTTTATCATAAGAAAGAATAAAAATATATATATATTAGAGCTAATATTTGGCACTTCTATAAAGCTTGTTCGTAGTTTTAAATGCTTTTCCACTGTAATGGCCAGCTGAGCTGGTATCCGTGTAACAGTAGAAAGAGTGACATCATTCCCACCACTCTTTCCCTGGTATTTCGTTAAACCCAGTGACACACACGGCAGCTTATGTTTGGAAATTAGATGTGTTTGCACTGGAGGTGAGGGATGAAGGACAAGAGAAAGAACAGAAAACAGGTTTGGGCCTATAATGTGTTGTTTATTCCTCACAAGCTCCTTGGACTGGGGTGAGCTCCTGAAATCACAAAAGATGCCAATTGGATACGGGCACAAACGGCAGACTGCTAGTTGACCCCCTTAACTCCTCTCCCCCTTCCTCGCCGCCTGACCGTAAAGCTGGAGACTACATTTTCCAACCTCCCTTATAGCCAAGGATCACTGTGTACTAAGTTTTTACCAAGGAAAGTGATGTATCAAATTTCTCCCTGCCGTGCCATAGAAGAAATGTCTTGCTGGAACTATTTCTCTTGCCCATCCTGTGGGCTTGAACTTGCTGGAACTACTTCTCTTGCCCATCCTGTGGGCTTGAACTTGGACACAGCAGTGACCCAGCTTTGACTCTGCAGATGAGAACAACAGTCTAGGAAATAGCGGGACATGAATCCCTGAATAACTTCACACAACAGCGTCCTCCAGCCAGACCACCTGCTTCTAGACTTGTAGCCTCTACATTTTGAGGTCTTTAAAAAAAATTAAAAAAATAAAAACAAAGCAAAAAACATCAGGTTGGCCTTTACTCTTTAAAATAGAGCACTAACCAAAAATGGACAGTTTTGAAAGAGGAATAACTGATATGGAGAACAGCTTTAGGGATTATGCCAGAACTCATAGGAGGAAAAAAGGACCAGAAAAAAAATAAGAGACACAAAGTTTAATTTGGCATCTAGCATAACTTTGATTCAAAAACTCATATCCCTAGTACCTGGTACTGCATTTAGAACAAAGTATGCCATCAATTAATGTTTGTTGAATGAATGAATGAATGAACGAACAAACAAACTGGTCTCAATGAGAAAAGGGACAGTTCTTTTAACGGGAAACAAAATGGGCAAAATAAAATAGGTACAATGGCTCTTTTTTGAACAGCATAAAAATCTATATTGATTCCAATTGGACAAGTCACTTCTTTATACCAAAGCTGACATAATAAGTAAGGAAAATTCTTCTTTCTTTTCTGTACTTGCTCAAAGTTCAAAATTCAAGGTGTAGAATCTTACATTGTTCCTACAGGTCTGGGTCCTGATTTGCTTCTCCTTGGTTACAGTATCAAGTGCATCCTTCCGAATGCTGGAGGGAGAGTAGCTCTATTTTACTATGTCCTCTGCATAACACACCTGCTTCAAGGGTCTTCTTTGCTGCAGAAGGCTACTCAGCTCCATAAGAAGGGTTTTATAAAATACCCTGGCTTTTGGCAGGAAGATAAAATTGAAATGAAAAAAATTCAGGCTGAGCATTATCTCCATCCGTTACATTTAAAAAACAATCCTCACTCTGAGGCTTTCTCATGGGTTCACGAGCACGTTTCCTTTTCCGGGTGAGTGATCTGGAGTTCTGCTCAACAGTTCATGCTCACTTTTGTGTGAGCCACAGAACATTCCATTTACAATGGGTATTTAGACTTCTACCAATTTTGAGACATTATTAGAAAATGCAGGTTGGAAAAACGGTAAAACAACCCTCTTGCTAGAGCTCAGCAGCAAGAGATGAGAACTAAAGACGCTAAGAGGGAACCAAAGATAATATCTAATCTAATCCACCCATTTTGCGACCCAAGGAGATAAATGGTTTGCCCAATTCTTATATTTTAAGTTAAAGGGATAAATTCTATCTGTCACAGAGACGATCCCTGAGATGATGAATGATGATGAGCGATACATCTGACGCACATGCCCGTGCTCCACGCCCACTGTGTGGAACGGCTATGCACTAGCTTCAACTCTCCAGCTCTCATGACCTTCGCTTCTGACTGCTTTCCTTGCTTTTGCTGTATCACTCATTCTGAAAACGGCTTCCTCTTTTTTGTTAACTTCTGTGTACACACCCAAGCCTCTATTTTTCTGAATGTCTCTTTGAGACTTAACTTCGTAAATGAGATTTCTCAATACTAGCGTTTATGCAAGACATCAAAAATCCGTTGCCACCCCTCTTGAAAGTCACGCGACTGCCTGATTACACGGTCAAAGGCCTGTTATGAGCCCAAATCCCCCCTAGTCTTTCTTGTTCAAGTACCATTGCCCACTCTCAGCCATTGCCCACTCTCAGCCCGCCCGCACCCGTCCCCAACCAGATCCGCTGTTCCTACCGCACACGTAGCGCCCTAGGGGAGACACTGCCCAGTCCCTGCAGCCAGCGGTCGGCAGCGCACCCGCGGAGCAGGGGGATGAGACCTTAGCCTCTGCCCTGCGCCCCAGCAGCTGCACCTATGCACCACCACAGCCCTCCTCCTTTGGACAATGACTTCGAACCTCCACCTGGGAAATTTTTTCCAAAATGCAGGTCCCACTTCTATCTCTTTCCTCCCGTAAAAACAATCTAAAATGTACCCCAGGAACCTGATTTATCAATCTGTCAAGCAAACAATCAATAGCTCCAAAACATACTGACAAACATTGAACAGCAGCTCTAAAAAAACCTGTGGACACCCACCTAGCAGCATTCCACCTGGACACATGACAGAACTCCAGAGGCCCCTCACGATAAGGAGATGTCTGCATTCTCTTGTTAGACTCATTTGCCTCTATCTGCTACCAAGTATTACAGGCAATTCTACTTAATCATTTCAATGACAGTACGGCCATTATCCTTACTAGTTTTTAGGCCTTTCCTTAGCTAGACAAGAAAGACATGCACAAGATAATAAGAATCTAATTTAGTAAAGGATGCAAAGCCTCTAGATTCCAATTATGTAAAATTTGGTAAATTTCAAAATAAGTATTTAGAATTTAGCTTTAAAAAAAAAAAGGCTTGGCTTCCTTCCTTCATTCACACATCTCCCTTTAGTCTAGACAGAACTGTGTTTTCCAATTAACTAGCCTTTAAAGAAATAAATAAGGTATCACTTATTCTAATGGCAAAATTCCCAGTATAATGCTGAAACAGCATTAGAAAGGAAAGCGATGATGTACAGATACTTACTGGAAAGCACCTAATCCAGCTCCTTCTCTTCCAGCAGGACCTCTTTACTTCCCTGATTTCCTGCGATTTACCTTCTCTACTTATATTCCTCTTCAACGGCTTTTACGCTATTAATTTCTCTGATGCCTGTTTATTATGTTTCCTCTTTTTCTCTAACCCAGTATGGATAAGCAAGCATGAGTACTCACTGTTTAGGACAAAGAGGAGAATTTAATATAATTACAACTGGAGAAGGAGCTTTCATGACAAATTATTTTGAAGTGATGCTGAGTTTTGAATTTAAGGTGCTATTTTTCTCATTTGGACTTATAAATCTTTTCCTTCCAAAACCAAAAACAGCAATATTAAATCCACAAAGGGAGTGAGAGCCCAGGTCACAGTTCCCTGTTTCCTGGGAGCTGCAGCCTAGACCCTAGGTGGGGTCCAGAAAGCCACATCCATACTTGGTAAATCTGACCCCAGGCCAGAGCTGAATGAGCCAAACACAGGCCCTAATCTGGGCCCGGTTCTCTCTCATAGAAGAATTCCGATTGTGAAGTGAGAAATACACAAAGTGGGAGGTGCTGATGCAGAATCACTTTCTTGGCAGAAAGATGACAGAAGATCCTCAGAACTACCATGAACTATATTTCTAAAAAGTATTTATCCCATATATCTAGTTGCCATCTCTTTTCCTCTAACCCAAGGTACGGAGTGTTAAAGCAGCACTTCTACGATCTATAAACAGGACATCTGCTTCCAGCCAAGAGAAAGGAACAAGGACTAGACTGACCCCCGACCCTAAACTAATGTTTCAGACATCAGTCAGCACAGGACAGTGATCCCTGACAGAGAACACAAAGAAGGCAAACCTTGCAGCTGACCCCGCTTACTGTCTGGAGAGCTTCCAGCCTGCAGCACAAGCAGGACAGAACCCTGTGGTCTTCCTGAGATGAGGAGGTGGGCTTGGGAGGCTGAGGCAGCTAGTGTGCCCAGAGAAGAGCATGGGGAAGAGAAAGGTGCACAGGAACGAGCTCTGGAGATCCGCAAGGGCTCACCACCGCCCCAACGCCCTGTCTTGCCCACCTCTTCAGTCGAGTCTGATCAGTGGGTACATACACATACGAGGAAACTACCTGAGGCTGGGGAAAGGAAGCAGAATGAAGAACCCCGGCACCAGGAGCAGCTGATGGTCACACCATCCAGAGTGGGGGAAAACCTAATAATCAACAGCGTATGGGGTCCAGTCCCCAGAGGGTAGCACTGCTTTGAAAGCAGAACAAGTTCAGCACTAGACTGAAGGTCTCACCTGACAAAGCCTCAAAGCAAGCCTCAAACAATCAAACTGTTTTCTTTTTTTTAATTTTTTTTTAAATTTTTTATTTTTTGGCTGCGTTGGGTCTTCGTTGCGGTGTGCGGGCCTCTCACTGCGGTGGCTTCTCTTGTTGCGGAGCACGGGCTCTAGGCACACGGGCTTCAGTAGTTGTGGCACGTGGGCTCAGTAGTTGTGGCACGTGGGCTCAGTAGTTGTGGCACGCGGGCTCTAGAGCGCAGGCTCAGTAGTTGTGGCAGACGGGCTTCGCTGCTCCGTGGCATGTGGGATCTTCCCGGGACAGGGCTCGAACCTGTGTCCCCTGCATCGGCAGGCGGATTCTTAACCACTGCGCCACCAGGGAAGCCCTCAAACTGTTTTCAAATAATTTAACTGTGTCCTAAAACAAAAACCTAAATACATACAGGATACTTAAGAGGAAAGACCATATTCTGGGTCATACAGCAAGTCTCAATAGATTTAAAAGGATTCAAATCAAACACACATATATTCTCTGGCATTACAATACTAAAATATAATGGAAAGATGGTTGGAGAATCCCCAAATAATGGGAACCTAAGTACTACACTTCTAAATAACCCATGAGTCAAAGAAGAAATCAAAAGGAAAACTAGATATATATTGAACTAAGTGAAAATGAAAACTAATAAACTGAACTTGACCAAAACTAAACTCCTCTCTGGGAGACACTGTTCAATTAAGAGAATGAAAAGACAAGACACAGACTGGGAGAAAAATTTTGCAAATCCAACGAAGAAGTCCTCTGTGTGTGTGTGTGTGTGTGTGTGTGTGTGTGTATTCCTTAAAAACTTAGCAATAAAAAAACAACCATCCAATTTTAAAAACTATAAGGAAAAGATGTGAATAGACTTTTCACCAAAAAAGATATACAGATGGAAAATAAGCACATAAATTCATTCTAATAGAACACAACTGAGTCTCCAAAATGTTTCCACAAATTTCTGAGAAATCAGACCTTTACTTGTAAATGAGAATGTGTAATATGCTAAGATATTGTTCATAATTCAATTACCCTAAGGAGTTCTGTACTATCAAATTTCATTTTATATCAGAAACTCAAGGAAGAATATGCATACATATATATGTATATATGTACGTACACACACACACACCAATATGGCATTTATCAGATAAATAGCATGTCCAATTTAATACCAACTTCATGACTGAAAGAGCACCTCTTACTGTCGTATATATGTGGAAATAGGAGGACATATACAACATACTGAATCCATAACACCTTTTTCTAAAGGCCCCTGATTTCCATTCAGGGAACCATGTGGTTCCCAGGAAGTTAACATTACTCCCAACTCCTAGAATGAGTTCATCCCAATAGAACATAATTGAGCCTACAAATGCTTCTACCAACTTCTAGGAAATCAGAACCTTACTTCTAAATTAAAATGCGTAACGTGCTAAGATACTGTTAACGGTTTCTCTTCATTACTCCAGGGGCTATCAAATTTCATTTTATATCAGCAAAGACAATCACTACAGCCGTGAACTAGTGTTTGATTCAGGGCTGGGCACATAATTGGACCATGAGTGCCAAGGGAAAAAAGTGTGCAATTTTCATTAAGTTGGTCAAAGCGGGTCTCATTGCAAATGAGCAAACAGTTGAAGAAGGTAAAGGAATTAGTCATGGAGATATCCTGGAGAAGAGCACTGGCGACAGAGTAAACACCAAAAGGCTTCAAAGGAGCATTTTTGATGTGTTCCTGGTATGGTAAGGAGGCCAGTCTGGCTACAGCTGAGGGAGCAAGAGAAAGGAATGATAGAAGATACGGTTAAAAGCACAAAAAAGAGGGGATTCAAATCAGACTGTAGAGGGCCATGGAAGGTCCCTGGAAGGTTTTTAGTTTTTATTTGAATGATGTGAAAAGGCAGAGGGATGGAAAAAAGAGAACTATGCGCAGGACACCCCTGTATGGGAAAAGTGATTCTTGTGAAGTTGAGGTTTGAGAATTGAGGTTGTGAACAAATTTCTATTATTACATCCAACGTACCATACTATATGTTGCAAGAAGTACCAAAAGTAAGATAAAATCCTTGCCTTCTTGAGTTGATAATCTAGTTGAAGAACTAAAACACAAATACCCTTAAAATAACAATGTTTAAACTGCAAGAAGCTTTAGGATAGTTACAGTTTCCCTTTAACCAAAGCAATTTGAGCCAAGAAAGGGGAAATGATTTATGCAAGGTTATGTAACTAGTTATAGGCTCAAGTAGAACTAGAAATGAGTTATCTTCAGTTCGAAGTCCAGCATAGCAATGGAATGAAGGATAAGCTGAAGACAATATTTATAAACCACTTTTGCAAAAACAGATAAACACTTGTCACTTTCACTTGCTGTTACGATGTCCAAAGAAACCAGCTGCTGGCCAGCCCCAAAGATTTGCCCTATAACTCTGAGGGAAGGAGTGAAAAGCAAAGCTGATACCTATGTTGATAAGTAAATCCACTGGATCAAAAGATAAAGAGCCTTCTGTATTTTGATAAGAAAAGCATTCAAAGCTTTCATATAAAGACTGTATTTTCTTCCTAACAAAGAGACTCTGTTTTCTGGAATTTCTAAAGGCTACAAAGAAAAAGGATAAGGCAAGTAAATCATTATCCTATGTGTTGATAGAGCTAGCCTCTCTCAAATCAAGTACAAACACCACTGGCTGGAGGAAAACTAACATCTCATGCCAAATAATTCTCTCAATGAAAGTAGTGGTACTTCTGAAATACCCTATGATACAGTAACCAATATAATTCAAGCATACATTCCAAATTGTCAACATTTGAACTCAATGCAACTAAGGATATATTATCCAAATAAATACACACAGAGTGATTACAATGATGTCATACCTATTTATACATACTAATAATGTAAATAATCATTAAAACAGTTTTAAACTAGTAACATGATTTAAGTAGATTCTGTTAGAATACTAATATCTACAGTAAAATAAGCCTAATATGAGGATGTGTCAACAAACAATTCTTAAGTTTTTTACATAATAGTTTGAACCTAATTATCAAATTGACAAATAGGACCATAAACATTTGTGGACTGAGGTAACACAAAAGCATACTTTTTATGCCTTTAATAAAGTGTTTACTATTAACAAAAACCTTTAAGAGTAGTTTCAAATTTTAGCAATTACACAAAGTTTACAACATTAGCGCCCACACAATCCCACCAGATTAAGAATTTAAAGTTCTATGATCCCAAACAGAAATCAGAATACATAAGATAGACATAAACTGCATACACTCAGAAAATAAATAAAGCTAACTTGGTGGCCCACACATATGGTGTGCAACGACCACTAAACTTCACGTGGAGACCCCATAGCAGCCCCAGATCTCCCACTTCATAGCTCTGGAACCTTAAGTGTGACTACTCTTCACTGAGCTTTAATTTCCTCATCAGTAAGATAAGGAGAGCTGCTGAAGCGCCTAACACAAAGAGCTGTTGAGAAACTCAAAACTAACTTAAGATAATGTATGTAAAATTCCTTTTTGACCCATAAATTACTATGCAAATTTAAATTATACAGAGAAATATCAAATATAATACAATGGCACTATTTCAAGTTTCAGTAAAAAGAAGTCCAAACACAGCACTCTAATTTTTACTAATTTCTCCAGGGATTTCGTTCTCTTTCAAAAAACTCAGCAACAGTTCATACAAAGTTTTCTGTTATCAACTTTAGACATCTGTTTACATAGAGGTAAATAGCTATAAACCAATCTGACATATAGCATCCTCATTCTCAACATTATCACAGCAATAATACCAAGGGACAGCACTTTTGTACTTCAGTACAAACTGTGTACTTCAGTCTCATCTCTACTGTGTGTTTTGTGGAACATGACACATTTATTGAGCACCTATTTATGTAACAGTCCGAAGAATAAAAAGAAAGATAAGATCCCTGACTTTAACAGTCTCATATTCTGGATGCCATAATACATAATACATAATGCATAAATCAATTAAAGTGATAGGAGACTTCCACTTCTGGCCGTGAGGCAGTAACAGGTAAAAACTAGCCAGCCCACCATAAGCAATGTAAAATAAAATAAAACTGCACAAAGTATCTGAAAAAAATGTTTTTAGATGCTGGGCAATAGGCAAAGCAGGATTATGGTCCCTGAGAAAAAGAAAACACACGGAATGAATCGAGCTCTACAAGCTCCCTTGCTTTGCATCTGGAGGCGTTTTCAAAACTTCAGCACAGAGCAAAGAACAGCAGTCCTGCTGAGCAGAGGAGGAAGGCAGTCAAGCTGGCCGATAAGCAGGTATGAGGCGACAGGATACCAAAGTCAAGGAGCTCCAGAAACAGGCATAAGGGTCATATTAACAAGTCTTTAGCCAAACACTAGGCTGCACACACGCGGGGCGACAGTCTACAAAACCTGGCCATGGGCAGGTGAATGGATTCTAGAGGTCACACAGCACACAGATAATGCCACACTGAACACCGGGAAATCCCACTGAAGCTACCCCGGAAAGGTTACACTGGTGGGAAGCAAGGCCACAGGGCTCTTACCTTTCTTCAGTTCTTGAGAGAAGAGCCGCTAACTAGGTTTCGTTCCAGACTACCTTTTCCAGGATGTTTTATTAATAAAGCAAGTAATCATTAAAGCAGGTCAAAACTATTAACGTGATACTAATGGAACTAAAGCAGACAGAGGACCTCCCTCCAGAAGCAAAGGGCGGGCACGCCGACTGCCCATTACAGACAATCTGGGTCCCCTAACGTCAGGGCTCCTCCCCTATAACGCAACCAGTTGCATTTGCAGGCATCCATCTAGGCCCATTCACACCACCCACATGTAACTTAGGGGCAAGGAAAACATGATGGTGCACGTGCTGCCTGACGTGCCATAAGCAATAAAGTCCTTTGTTTCTGAGCCAGGAAACTCCTGTCATCTGACAGCATCCATGAAATAGGGTAAAATCTCAGACCTTGCACAGTTCTGGAGATATACCTTGGGAGTAAAACATTCTAGACCCACCCAAACAAAGATTAAAAAGAAGTCTTAAGAGAATCAAGCTGATCCATCCATCAAAGAACTGACTGCACACAAAAACAAAACATTTACTAAAAGAAGGTAACAAATTTTAACCTGTCAATAATATGACCTCTACAATGTTCAACATACAATTAAAAGTTATCAGATATGCAGAAATGCTATAAAATGTAGTCCATAACCAGATAAGGAGAGGTAGTGTGTAGGAAAAAAACCCCAAATGAACCAGACATTAGAATTAGCAGACAAGAATTTTAAGAGAGTGATATGGAACGCAGACGACCCTTAAAGATGTCTATACCCTAATCTCTAGAACCTGTCAATATGTTAGGTAACAAGGCAAAGGGGAATTAAGGTTGCAGATGGAATTAAGGTTGCTACTCAGCTGACCTTAAAATAGGAAGAGCATCCTAGATTATCTAGGTGGTCCCAATGTAACCACAAGAGTCCTTAAATATGAAAGAGGGAAGCATAAGTGTCCATGTCAGTGACACAGTGTGATAGACTCACTGGCCATCACCAGCTTTGAAGATGAAAGGGGGCCATGAGCCAAGGAACACAGGCAGCCTCTAGAACCTGAAAAATGCAAGAAAACCAATTATCTCCTAGAGCCTCCAGAAAGAAACACAGCCCTGCTGACACCCTGATTTTAGCTTAGTGAGACTCATTTCAGATTTCTGACCTCCAGAACTGTAAGATGATAAATCTGTGATGCTTCAAGTCACTGTGTTGGTGGTAATTTAACACAGCAGCAATGAGAAAATAATACAAGTTATTAAAAATATGTCTAAGAGGACTTCCCTGGTGGTGCAGTGGTTAAGAATCCGCCTGCCAATGCAGGGGACACGGGTTCAAGCCCTGGTCCGGGAAGATCCCAAATGCTGCAGAGCAACTAAGCCCATGAGCCGTAACTACTGAGCTCACAATCTAGAGCCCACGAGCCACAACTACTGAGCCTCCACGCCACAACTACTGAAGCCCGTGCACCTACATGCTGCAGAGCAACTAAGCCCGTGTGACACAACTACTGAGCCTGCACTCTAGAGCCCACGAGCCACAACTACTGAGTCCGCGTGCCACAACTACTGAGCCCGCACGCCTAGAGCCCGTTCTCCGCAACAAGAGAAGCCACCGCAATGAGAAGCCCGCGCACCACAATGAAGAGGAGCCCCCACTCGCTGCAACTAGAGAAAGCCTGCGCACAGCAACGAAGACCCAACGTGGCCAAAAGTAAAAAATAATTTTTAAAAAAAGAACTTAAAAAAAAGTTTGTTTAAAAAAATATATGTCTAAGAATTTAAAGGAAAGGCTAGAATGAGTGAACAGAGAAAGAATTTAAGTGGAAAAATAGAAACTAACAAAAAGAACCAAATATGGAAAAATCTAGAACTGAAAAATACATTATTTGAAACAAAAAAATTCACCCTACGGGCTTAACAGCGACTGGATATTACAGAATAAAAGATTAGAGAGCCTGAATACAGAATAATTGAAACTATACAAACTAAAGCACAGAGAGAAAAAATACTACTACTAATAAAAAAAACTAATAAGAAATATAAAGCAGAGTTTCTGTGATTAGTGAAACACCTAACATACATGAATTGCAGTCTCAGGAGAAACAGAGTACACAGGAGAGTGAACAGACAAACAGTTTGAAAAAAATAATGGTCAATAATTTTCTGAATCTGAACACACACACACACACATACAGACATATATCCAAGGAGTTCAACAAAGCCCCAGGCAGAATAAATGCAAAGAAAAGTAAATCTAGGCTTATGATAATCAAATTTCTGAAAACCAAAATAAAAAGAGAAAACCTTAAAAGCAGCCAGAGGGGAAAAAAAGACATATTATCATATAGAGGAATAATGATTAAAAATTTCTGCTGAGATCTCATCAAAAATTTGGCGAGCCAGAAAACAATGGAACATCTTTAAAATGCAGAAAGAAAAATCTGTCAAACTAGGATTCTATTTCCAAATAAATTATCCTTCAAAATAATGAATACATTTTCAGATAAACAAAAGCTGAGAGAAATTTCTCACCAGCAGACTTGACCTACAATTAATACTAAAACAAGATTTTCAAGCTGAAAGAAAACGAAACCAAATAGAAGTTCAAATCTACATAAGGAAGACTGCCAGACATGATAAATGTGTAAGTAAATATAAAAGACTATTTTTAATATTTTCTAATTTCTTTAAAAAGCAATTGATGGTTTAAACAACAATAATAACTTATTGTGGGGATAATAACCTATGTAGAAGTAAAACGTATGACAGAAAAGGCACAAAGGAAGGGAGGGAGTAAATATAATTTACTGTTGGAAGGTTCTTATAATTTTAATTTATGGTAGACTGTGATAATTGAATAATGTATAATGTAATCCTTAGAGCCACTAAAAACAAAGCCAACAGAAGAGAAAGGTATAAAATACTTTCTAAAATCCACTGATATAGAAGAAGATAGGTAGAAAAAAAGGAAACAAATTTTTTTTAAAACCTGATAGTACAACTAGAAAACAAATAACAAGACAGTAGATTTAAACCCAAACATACCAATAATTACACTGAATGTAAATGTACTAAACACTTGAATTAAAGGCAGCAATTGTGAGACTGGATAGAAAAAGGAAAACCCAAATCTACATATTTTAAATACAGATACAGAAATACAGCTTAGAAAAAATAATGGAAAAGGAATTTCATGCAAACACTAATCATGAGAAAGGCAGAGCAGCTTATTCCTCAAAGTAAACTTAAAGACAAAAAGCATTACCAGATACTAAGAAAGAAATTCCATATATTAAGAGGATTAGTTCATAAGGAAGACATAATCAAAAATGTGTATGCATCTCATAACAGAGCTTCAAAATACATGAGGCAAAAACTGCCCAAACTGGAAGGGGAAAATCAACAAGCACATAATTATAGTTGGAGATGTTAACACTTCTCTCCCAGTAGCTGAAAGAAATAGACCCCAAAATCAGTAAGGATATAAAGGATTTGAAAAACAGTATCAACAACTTTACCTAATTGGCATTTATACAGCAATACATCCAGCAACTGCACAATGTATACTGTGTTGAAGCACATACTGAATATTGACCGGGACAGAACACATTATGGGCCATAAAACAAACCTCACATTTGCAAGTATCGAAGTCATATACAGAGTATGTTCTCTCACCTAAACTAAACTGCATCATAAGTCAGTGGGGTCTGTCCTTGGGCACCAGCCGCGGCGCTGTGCTCACCAGCATCTGGGCTTGGATGGGCCACAGGGCTGGAGGGGGAACAGACCGGGTAGCACCAGCCGGTGCCCCTAACTGCGGCTGGGACCGCAGAGCACTGGTGCGAGAGCAAGGAACCCCAGCCCACCTTCCACATCCAAGTGCTGTCTGAAAGCAGTACCTCAGTTACTCAACTCACCCAGCCTCTACTGGGGGTGCACAACACACCAGGGATTGTGACAGTCCTTACACGGGCATCTCATTTGGTCTCACCACAAACCTGTGGTGACAGGATTCTCCTAGTTTTATAAAGGAGTCCAGCCTAAATTACAGAATTCGGCCTGGAAGTCAAAACTGACTCCCGAGTGCAAGGGCCAGTGGCTACAGCACAATGGCCTTGAGGTGTGTGACACACAAAACTGGACAAAATAGACAAGGTTGTTTCAGTGTTACTCGAAGATGGGGCTGGGATTTCATTTAAACATCATTCAAAAGTGATACACAGAGCAACAGCAATATAATGAAGTCTAAAGTCCGTCCTGAATGAATTTACAGTGTAGCTGGGGAGAAAAACAATGATTATTAAATGTGCTAAATTTTTTTAAAAGGCAATAACAAGACAGAATCCCAAGTATTTAGAAATTAAGCACTACATTTCTAAATAACCCATGGACCAAGAAAGAAATGAGAAGGGAAATTAGAAAATATTTTCAACTACATAATAATGAAAACATAACATGTCAAAATTTGTGGGATACAGCTGAAACAACGCTTAAAGGTAAATTTATACATTTATGATTCTGTTCGAAAAACAGGTTTAAAAATCAATGCTCTAATTTTCCACATTAAGAAGTTAGAAGACACCTGTAACTCAAATAATATTGAACATCGACTATACTTCAATTTTTATAAAAGCAAAAGCAAAAAACAAGGCAATAAACAATAAAAAACCAAAAGGAGGAGGAGGAGGAGAGGAGCGGGGGAGGAGGAGGGGAAGGGGAGGGGGAGGGGGAGGGGAAGGGGAGGGGGAGGGGGAGGGGAAGGGGAGGGGGAGGGGAGGGGAGGGGGAGGGGGAGGGGGAGGGGGAGGGGGAGGGGGAGGGGAGGGGGAGGGGGAGGGGAGGTGGGGAAGAGCGAGGGGGAGGGGAAGAAGGAGGAGGAGAAGAGGAAGCAGCAGAAGCAGCAGTGGCAGCAAGAAGTTAAATGCAAGATAAGAAGGAAGAAAATAATAAAGAGCAGAAATCAGTGACACAGAAAGTGAACAAATAGTGGAGAAATGAACAAAACCCTAAACTGGGTCTCTGAAAATATCAGTGAAACTGGTAAACCCCCAGAGCTGTAATGATCAAGAAAAACAAGGGAGAACACTCAAGTTACCAACATTGGATGAAAACAAGGGCTTATCATTACAGATCTCACAGAAATTAAAAAGATAATAAGAAATCTTATGAACAGGTTTGTGCAAATAACATTTTACAATTAGATGAAACAGGGAAATTCCTTAAATGATGTAAATTACCAAAACTAACACAAGAAGAAACCAAAAATCTGAATAGCCATTTGCGTGATAAAGAAACTGAAACCATAATTAAAATCCTTCCTACATAAAAAACTCCAGAAGCAAGCAGCTTCACTGGTGAATTCTTACCAAACATTTAAGGAAATAGTATCAGTGTAACTCATTTAACTTTATTTTCTCTGTACACTAATACAAAGATAACTGTAATAAAGCTGACCTATTTCAGAAATATATTCAAAACACTTGCTCCTCCTGATTTCTTCCTTGGGTTCAGCAGCTCCTTGGCTGAAAAGATCCAAAAAACAGAAACCATAAAAAAAGACTAATCTGACTAGAAAAAAAATTTTTAACTTCTGAATAAAGATCATAAACAAGATTAAAATATAAATGTTACATTGGAAAAAAATCAATATTTGATAAATAATTGGTGGATATAGATAAAATAAAGCCTTTATCGATCAAATGTGCAAAAGACAAAAATGGAAAATGTATCAAACAAATAATAATGCCAGCATGAAATAATGCCAACTTTTCTAATCAATCAAAAGAAATGTAAATTAAAGTAAGACAGGTAAAAATGTTTTCAAAAATTTAAGAGGGAAGATATCTCTGGAAAAGCAAAATTGTGGAGACAATAAAAAGATCACTGGTTGCCAAAGGTCAGGGGAGAAGAAAGGATGAATAGGCAGAGTACACGGATTTTAGGGCAGGGAAGCACTCTGTATGATACTATAATGGCAGATACATGTCAGTACACGTTTGTCGAAACCCACAGAATGTACAACACCAAGCATGAACCCCAATGTAAACTATGGACTTGGGGTGATTGTGATGTATCAGTGTAAGTTTATCAGTTGTAGCAAGTGAACCACTCTGGTGGGGGGATGCTGATAATGGGGGAGGCTGGAGGGGGGTTTGGGGACTGTACGTTCCACTCAATTTTGCTATGAACCTAAAAGCGCGCTTAAGAACACTATTTTTCAAAAATATACATAGACTAAGTTGGAAAAAATAGTGTAACTTATTTCAGTAATGTTTTAATGTTGACTGCATATTGTAATGATGATGTGAATATGCTGAGTCACATAAAATATATTAATATTTTAAAAAGAGTAATACCTAGTATTGTCGAGAACTGTTGTACTCAAACGCTCTCTTGCACTGATGATAATATATATCTTTTTGTATGATAATTTGCCAATACATATCAAAAGTCCAACAATGACACCTCTAAGAATGTATTTATTCAAAGTAGATAATAATAGAAGTGCAATAAGATGTATGCCCAGCAGGCCCATACAATGGAATTCTAGGCAGCTATTAAATCCGATGAAGTAGACTGCTATTTTCTGACACAGGAAGATGTTCATGATAAACCATCCATTGGTAAAGGTCAGATTACAGGACACTCTGGACAGAGGAGCCAGTTTATGAAAAGGTACATAATATTAATGCACACATATTCACTACACATAATACAGAGATGTGGAACGGATTGTTCAACAAAATTTTAATCATGATATTCTCTGGGTGATAAGATTTAGTGATTTTTAGTCTCTTCTCTCTATTATTTTCTTCTTTTATTTGAATTTTTTACAATAAGCCTGGATCTCTTTTCTCAAAACATAAGGGCATTTATAGTCACAAATACACATAGACAATTTAGCTACTCTAACTTCCAATTTATCCTAGCAAAGACAAAGTTCATTTTACCTAAAGAAATCATTCACTTGATTCTGTACTTTGGGGCAAGTTCCTCAATTTACTCTACTTTTCTGATATAAGATCAAGGTGGACTGCAAAGAGATTTCAGGGTTAAAGTCATGGTTCAAGTCCGCCAACCATCTGTGTGGCCCAGCCACCGCCATCCTAGGACAAGACTGACAGAGGATCAAACGAGTAGCTCCTGTGGGAAATACTTTCTGCAATACTTTCCAACTAATGAATATTAGCAGTTGCAGTATACTGCAAAGCAGAAAAAATATAATGGTTCAGGACACCAAAACAATGAAAGGAAAGAAAAAAACAGAATTTTTAAAATGGGAAGAAAATTAGTAAGGGGAAATATGTGAATAAATAGATATACAGATATAGATATATACTGAGAAAAGAAAATGAACTTAAACTAACAAATTTCCATTTTAAAAAGTTGACAGTTGATTAGACTGCCTCAAAGACAAAATGAGAAGTAGTTATAACATGGCCAAATAGAGAATAAAAATTTGAACTTTATCCACCATATGTTAAGACCTAAAGTATTTGAAATATGAGTTCCCTATAAAAGTATCTTTTATACTTTTAATGAATAAGATGAATGTGATACCTGGCGCCAGCCATCAAAGAACTTACAGCTACTCTATAAAATATAAGTAAGCATTTTCATCACTGACTAGTATACATTCATTTAAATGCCTACTGAACACAGAGCGCTATGCTAAGCGTATGGAATTCAGAAGTACCTGTGACATTATTTCCTGTTTTTGAAAAACTTACCATTTACTCAAAGAAGGAACTGGAGTACCAACACAAACTTAAACCCAATTACGAGAACTGAGACACACATGGCAAAGGGTAGAAGAACGGAATTATAGCCCAGGAATAAGAGAGAGGCTGAGTCGTCATCACACCTGTGTCTGAGGTGTGTCAGCAGCAACTTGATGCTACAACACAGACCATGGGAATGGAGAAGAGTTCCTCCTGCTTCTGGTGATGACTGGGCCAGGCAACTGCAATTATTTAGTTACCAGATATTACTTCACTGGAAATAAAATACTAACCATTAAATAAGTTGTCATTCAGTACACCACCTGGTCAATGCTGGATTCCTGTTGAAACACTGCCAAAACTAAGAGGAAAAGGAAGCCATCAGGAAATAATGGCTGTCTCTATCTGCCTGACACAGAGGTCACTCAAGCATTAATTAAACAAGGGAAAAAGGTCGAAGGGGTAATTTTTTTTTAACAGCCTGCCTGGAGAGCTTTCCAAAAATTGTAAAAAAAAATTAAATTAAATTTTTAAAATAATGCTTAGACAAACCAAAGACCAGTTGTGATCCAGTACTTCTCACTGACTGATTCAGAATAGCTCTTCCTCATAGCCTCCTTATTAATAAACGAATCTTCAAATCAGAAGTGATCCCATTCAGAGAGGATATTAACATAGGCACTTCCATAAACTAAAAAAAGAATTAAAACTTTATCATATCCAGTTGTAATTATTGGCTTCTCAAGCATTCAATCTTCTACTGACAGTAGCAGTTACAGATGGGGTTTGGAAAGAGTCCAAAATCTAACACATTCAATAAACCCGATGTATGTTCTCTCTCACTAAACTATAAATTCCTTGATGACTGCAGCCAGTATCATCTCTGCATTCCTTTTAGCAACAGGAATGACGTTTTATACACTCAGATGGATAAATGGATAGACAGACAAACAAGCCACGAACAAACAGATTGTGTCACAGAGATTAAAAGTTTAACAGAATACTCTGAATGTTTGGGAAACTAACTAGCTGGTTTTTAAGGACAGGTTCCGGGAAAGTGAAATGGTACGGAGTGTGAAGTTGGCTGGAACGGAGAGAGAGAAGATGTGATCTCTACAACACAGCCTCCACTGCCCAACAGAGGGAGGAAGGGGCACCGAGAGATGGCACGAGGCCAGGTGGAAAAGGTAAGGCAAGGACAATAAACTAATGAAGGAAAACAGCCAAAAAGGCAAAGCAAGGAGAGACATGAAAAGCAAATAGAACATCGAGAACTCTAAACAGCATCAACAGTCTCATGCCTCTTCAGGACAGAAGACATGCTTTTTTCCTTATCTTACTTGAGGGATTCAACAATGGTTCTCTCAATAAAAATAACAAGTTGTGTTCACAAATGCAGAAGAGAACAGGCATTACTAAAAAGTTAAACACAGTGTAACACAAACCATCTTACCAACTGACTTCCCAAAGTACATGGGAAAAGAAGAGGAGAAGCATTTAGAGTTGTATTGGCCATGAAGGTAGAAAATAAATAACTGCATACAATTTGACAATGAAAATATTTGATGACAAATATTATTTTGGGCTTCTTCTGGATAGATGTTGAGAAAAATCTTATATATTAGATGGTAAGTTGATTTTAATTTCTTATAACATTCGTACAAAATTTTACATTTGTCATTTTTCCACATGTATTTTCTCATGTGATAATGCAAAATGGATTCATTTATTATAAATGAGGAAAGAGAGACATAAAAAATGGATAAGTAATTTGCCCAAAGTCACAAAGACAGTAGAAGATGCAAATGGATTTTTGAGCCAAGATTTTCCACATTTTATAATAAATTAATACTATTAATAAAAGAATAATATTTTCAAAGTGTAATTTTAGGGAGTAAAGTTCTTTATATCATGGTGAAAAGAAATTAAATAAGAGGAAAGTGAAATTTTTTATTCATCAAAGCAAGCTTAAATATTTCCACTTTACAGAATTGATGGCATTAATAACAAATGAGGAAAAAGTGAAAATAAAAGCCTTCAAGAATCTGAACACATCACTTGCAACAAAATTAACTTAGAGATGGAAAAACAATCTTATGCCCAGAAAATCTCAGGGAAGAAATTGTAAAGGGTAAGCAGATCACAGTAGAGTCACCGAGTGACCCCTCTACACAGCAATTAGCCAGAGCCCTGTGTGAAGAAGTAGAAGAATCTGCAAAGTAAACTAAATAAAGCAAACAGATAAGTTTGCATGGAATGCATCCATATGTGTCCAAGAGAACACTTATATAAATATGCTGGCAAATGCACTGAAATTTTCTGAAAGGATGCACAAGAAATGGCCAAAACTATGTCTTCTCTAGGAAGGGGTGCTAAGGCACTTTGGATTTGATGTGGGGAGAGACTCTTTTTTGTATTCGCTTTTATATAATGGTAATAAAAAATTTTTTTATCATTTGTGTTTATTTTTTCTCATATAAAAGACTGTTACCTTAAAAAAAAAAACCTTTTTAAATGATTGCCATTAAAACAAATATAAATTTTAGAGAATTGCCATTAAAACAAATGTGTAACCTGATGCTAGGTTTAATACACTAACGTGCATTTAGACATGACTGACACGATCACCATGGCTGAGCTTTAAGAATGGGTACAAGCAGACTACAGCTGACCCTTGAACAACACACGTGTGAACTACACTGGTCCACTTACACGTGGATTTTTTTCAATGAATATACAGCTGGCCCTCCATATCTGTGGATGTGGAATCCACGGATACGGAGGGCCAACCATGGACTTGAGCATCCTTGAATTTTGGTATCCCCGACAGGTCCTGGAACCAATCCCCCGAGGATACTGAGGGAGACTGTATATAGAAGTGGAAGGAAAGAGAACTCTAGACAGAAAGGAAGTGTATCTCAGCATCACCTAAGATTCGTTTGAGTGGTGAGTGATGTGAAACAGGAATGTCAAGTCTAAAATGGTCATCTGAGCCCAGGTCACGGAGGATCTAGAACATTAGGCTTAAAGGTAGAGCTTATTCTGGAGATCAGGGTCTCTTAAACATGAGAATTTGCAGGCCCTAGTTTGAAAAAAATGCAGTTAACAACAGAGGCTGACAGCTCCTTGGCTGGACAAGACCGCCCCACACACTGGTCACACGCTCAAAAGAGCA
Source organism: Eubalaena glacialis (assembly GCF_028564815.1). Taxonomy (NCBI): domain Eukaryota; kingdom Metazoa; phylum Chordata; class Mammalia; order Artiodactyla; family Balaenidae; genus Eubalaena; species Eubalaena glacialis. The sequence continues at coordinate 4,888,434 of NC_083718.1, read as the reverse complement.
GCCCTGCTCCAGCAAGCAGGAGGCGCCCTCTGGTTCTAGAGAGCGTTACAGACGTGTGATAAAACAGAGACCTGATTTCTTCAATGGTATCAGGCTAGTTCTTCAATAAAAGTGCCAAGAGTTATCCTAAACACAGAGTCTAACATGATGGAGAAGAACATTTTGATTAGTCAATTGTGACGGACAGAATTAACATATTCACCCACTACTTTGTGGTTTTAGTCTGCAAGGCCAGAGGCTATTTATTCCCAAGTGTTTTCCCAGGAATTAGAATAATGCCATTAGACATTTAGCTTAGCTTTATTATTTAGGAAAAAAGTGGTATGAATATCCAGACTATCTGTAAGTGCGGGTTACAAATACTGAATTTTATTCATTATCCTTTTTATTTTAAAAAATTCATTAAGGGCTTCCCTGGTGGCGCAGTGGTTAAGAATCCGCCTGCCAATGCAGGGGACATGGGTTTGAGCCCTGGTCCGGGAAGATCCCACATGCCGTGGAGCAACTAAGCCCATGCGCCACAACTACTGAGCCTGCGCTCTAGAGCCTGTGAGCCACAACTATTGAAGCCCGCGCGCCTAGAGCCCGTGCTCCGCAACGAGAGAAGCCACCGCCATGAGAAGCCCGCGCACCGCAACAAAGAGTAGCCCCCGCTCGCCGCAACTAGAGAAGGCCCACGCACAGCAACGAACGCACAACACAGACAAAAATAAAAAAATAAATAAAATAAATAAATTTTTTAAAAATTCATTAAAATAGATGAATATGAAAGTTGTTTATAATGTTTATCAGAAGCCATAATTAGAACTATTATCAAAAGTGTATGCTAGGCCTTAGCCTGAAATGCAAAGAAACGCATACATCCCTCATTAATCCTTACGTTATCACAGTCATCGTGAAATCTTGCAATTCACCCTCCTACCTTTGGAGTCAGCAGCCCTCACAGATGGACACTATGTCATTATATATTAAATATGTGTGTGTATATATATATATATACACACAAACACAATATACATATCAAACAAAAGCATTTAAGTATTACTTCTTGTGAGTTATGAAAGGCATGTACCTACACTTTGCTTAAATTACAATAAAAATAACTATTGTTTAAAAGCATATTCATATGTAATATTTTATTATCTCTATTGGTCATCACAGCTTTATGGTGGAAAGAGGAAGGTTGTTATTGTTGTCATTTTAAAGAGAAAGAGGGACTTCCCTGGTGGCGTAGTGGTTAATTATCCCCTGCCAATGAAGGGGACACGGGTTCGAGCCCTGGTCCGGGAAGATCCCACATGCCACAGAGCAACTAAGCCCGTGCGCCACAACTACTGAGCCTGCGCTCTAGAGCCCACGAGCCACAACTACTGAGCCCGAGTGTCACAACTACTGAAGCCCACGTGCCTAAAGCCGTGCTCCACAACAAAGAGAAGCCACCACAATGAGAAGTCCGCGTACCGCAAGGAAGAGTAGCCCCCGCTCGCAGCGAGTAGAGAAAGCCCGCGCGCAGCAACGAAGACCCAATGCAGCCAAAAATAAAAATAAATAAATTTAATTTAAAAAAAAAAAGACAAAGAAACTGAGGCTCAGAGACGTTAAGAGTCACACTACAAAGTTAGAACTCCAACCAAGTTCTTCTAAATCCAATCTAACTTTAGAGTCCTGCCATACTAGCTAGCATCAAACAGCAGTGAACAAAAGCAGTGAGTAAAAGAGCAGATTCCCCTCTCACCAAAGAAACCATAAAGAGAACATCCCCCCCGTGTCCCTCTCATGGTTAAAAGAAGAGTGAGAATAAAATGATCCCCTCAACCCTGGGAGCCCCAGGCCAAATACCTCCTGACCACTGATAAAGTCCATCTGCCGAGATGTCCATATAAACACTGTCATTTTCTATGTGTCATGACGTGGATAAGGCTGAGGACACTGCTGTTGAGAACTCAGAAATACACAGAGTGCTCTTAAATCTGTTTGAAAAAATATAAGCTTCACAAACTTTATAAAAATGCCTATAAAAAGAGATTGATATCAATGATATAACAATTCTGCTTCAAGGTTAATTGGACTTAAATCTTAACACAATGGTTCTCAAATTTTATCCATTATCACTCATATAAAAGACGATATTCCTAACCACAACCCACTCTTAGGCACATAGTCCAGATTTTTGTCAAAGCCTAAACAGGTTTTTCAAGTAATTAGCACTGGAGTAACTTTTAATCATTAGTTATTTATCCAATCAGTGGCTTAGTCTATTCTGTAGCATTGATAAGCTAGCCCGTGCTTTGCAGACAACTTCTAATGCTCACCACAGCCATAGGATTCCTTTAGCGTGCATTCCAGAAAGTTATACAGGAATGCAAATAAGTAAGAGTGACGGCACTACCAGGACGGCCCTGAATTTACTATAGTCTTTAACCACTCACACACTGCAATGCTTCGTATCAGTTTACACAGAACTTGTAACCAACTGCACCACACCTCCACCTGATGACACATCCTTTGAGAACCCTACAGTTACATAATGTTACCCTTACTCTCACCTCCTTATCATTCCTTCAGAGATGTGGGCCCTTAGTTTATCCCCATTCTGATAACCTTCCAGCTTGTCAATATTAACTCTTCAAAGTTTGAAATTTTACACATATATGGAATCCCCACTTCCCTGTTTAAGTTAGTGCATGGGAAAAATGTGGAAGAGTGTAAAGAAAGTCACATTGTGACTTCCAAGGTCTGCTTAGTCCCTCTAGATGCCACAGAGCCTTTCAATGAGTACTGTCAGACTCAGTACTACAAATCTGTATTCTCTGCCAAACGTTCCTTTTCAAAGTGAAACTAACTCATCAGCCCAAAATACACTGGCATCTTCCATCCTCCTAGTGTCTGACCCTTCCGCAATACTAAATGGGGGCCTGGGAGGTTTCCTTACCACCTTCCTTTCTCATTCTTTTCTTCCAAGTTGATCACACGCATCAAAATAGGAGGGAAGTTCATCACTGACACCTGACTTCTGTTGAAGTGATCATGCCTTTTTTCAAAGACTTTACGACCATGATACAGAAACCAAATAAAAGTTTCCATCTACATAGTGATTTACAGCAGTTTACAAAGCACTTTCATGCCATATTGTATCTGACTCTCATAACAATTCTTGAGATATGCAGTGCAAACTTTTTGTAACTGTGAAAAGTGAAATTAAAAGAAGATAAACAACTCTACCAAGTCACACAACTAATAAGTAGCAAAGCCAGGACCAAAAGCTATGTTTCTACCCTTAGTCCAGTATCTTTCTACTCCACCATGACGTCTGTGAGGTAAGACATTCTGTTTTATTCATAAGAGGATTCCAAACTTCAGGTTTTTAGAAAATCATGTCATCAGACCCATTTACTCCTGTTCACCTTGAAACACAGATTTAACTACCTATTCATATTCAATCAAAGGGTAAGCATCAGTTTTATGTAGAGTGTGTCTGCTCTGAGAGTTTCCACAACAATTACCTTTCATAATATTCACCCTCCCCTCCTGTACTACTGGTGGGAATGTACATTGGTGCAGCCGCTATGAAAAACAGTATGGAGGCTCCTCAAAAAATTAAAACTAGAACTACCATATGATCCAGCAATTCCACTTCTGGGTATTTATCCAAAGAAAACAAAAACACTAATTAGAAAAGATATATGCACCCCTATGTTCATTGCAGCATTATTTACAATAGCCATGATATGGAAGCAACCCAAGTGTCCATCAACAGAGGAATGTGGTGTGTGTGTGTGTGTGTGTGTGTATACATATATATATATATATGTATATATATATATGTATATATACATGCATACCATGGAATATTTACTTAGCCATAAAAAAAGAATAATATCTTGTCATTTGTGACAACATGAATAGACCTAGACGGTATTATGCTAAGTGAAATAAGTCAGACAGAGAAAGACAAGTACTGTATGATTTCACTTATAGGTGGAACCTAAAAAACAAAACAAATGAACAAACATAACAAGACAGAAAAAGAGTTACAGATACAGAGAACAAAAGGTAGTTGAAGGAGACGGGGGTGGTAAGAAATAGGTGATTAGGGGAGGGAGATGAAGAGGTGCAAACTTCCAGTTACAAAATAAATGAGTCATAGGGATGAAATGTACGGTGTGGGGAACATAGTCAAGAACTATGTAATACCTTTGTAGGTGACATATTGTAACTAGACTTATCCTGGTGATCATTTTGAAATGTATATAAATACCAAATCACTATGCTGTGTAACAGAAACGAACATAGTGTGGTAGGTCAATTATATTTCAAAAACAAACTCATAGAAAAAGAGATCAGATTTGTGGTCACCAGAGGCAGGGAGTAGGGGAAGGAGAATTGGATGAAGGTGGTCAGAAGGCACAAACTTCCAGTTTTAAGATAAATAAGTATGAGGGATGTAATGAACCACATGAAAAATACAAACAACACTGCTGTATGTTACCAAGTTGGTAGGAGAGTAAATCCCAAGAGTTTTCATCACAAGGGAAAAACATTCTTTTCTTTCTTTAATTTTGTGTCTATATGAGACGATGAATGGTCACTAAACTTGGTGTGATAATCATTTCATGATGTATGTAAGTCATATCATTATGCTGGGCACCTTAAACTTATACAGTGCTGTATGCCCATTATACCCCAATAAAGCTGGAAGAAAAAAGAAAACCTTATGCTACATTATATTATTTTTATTTTTCATTCAAAGAAAGCAAATAAATAAATAATCAGGTTAAGGAAATATGATAATAATATTCACTCTCCTCTACTAGCTTTCCTTGTCTCTTCGTTAGAAAAAGAAAAAATGTCCAAAGGACACTCTGTATCAGAACAAGAAAGAACAAACCTTTTTCAAACAAAAGAAAGTATTTCATTAAATGATTTGTTAAACAATAAGAGGAATAAAACCTTTTTAAAAACTGAATAAAAGGGCTTCCCTGGTGGCGCAGTGGTTGGGAATCTGCCTGCCAATGCAGGGGACATGGGTTCGAGCCCTGGTCTGGGAAGATCCCACATGCCACGGAGCAACTAAGCCCGTGAGCCACAACTACTGAGCCTGCGCGTCTGGAGCCTGTGCCCCGCAACAAGAGAGGCCGCGAGAGTGAGAGGCCCGCGCACTGCGATGAAGAGTGGCCCCCGCTCGCCGCAACTAGAGAAAGCCCTTGCACAGAAATGAAGACCCAACACAGCCGAAAATAAATAAATAAATAAATAAACTTATTAAAAAAAAACCAAACTGAATAAAAGAATATAAAATAACAAAAGCAAAGTACAATTAAAATTACAAACTAAAGAATTAAAGTTAAAACAGTCCAAAGGAATATAAGAATATTAAACGTCTAAGGAATGAAAGAATAAACACGGCATACACCAAGAAGTAAAAGCGAAACAAGGCAAATACAAATTCCAGAATTTAACACCTCCATGGCGTGAGGTGTGCAAACAGCTCACAGGCCTCAGGGGGCCAAGTTACTGGTTACAGATCCCAGAAGCAGGAACAGGGCCTCTGGCCTTCCCTTTGGTTGTAGAAGATTCAGCACCCCTGCCCCTATGGGCCGTAAACCTCTGTACGGGAAGAAGACATCTCTCAGGGACCACTGAGCTCCACCTTACTCACCTCCTCCAACCCATAAGCCAAGCAAAAGCACCCACTGTCCACTCTCCTCAAGCCTAGCTTTTAAATTAAGAGCTGTGACTCAGAATATGAATCGATAAGTCCCTTAATAACAATGCATAAATAATTTTTGTGTTATGAACAAATTAAATTCAGCCATATCTAAGAAAGGTGAATTCTAGTCAAATTTAAAATTATGTTAAGTAAATATAAATTATGTGTGTTAAATCTGTCATACATATTAAACGTAATACAGATCATGCATTTTCAAAGAACTACAATACCATGAAAATATAAGCTGTAAACCATGGTAAATATAACTCAGTCCTACTGTGATGGCTTGGCAATTCTGAAGTGTTCAGTGACCTCACTGTCAATACTCTGGCCACCATTTGAATGAACCACAAGGAAGAAAGTAGTGGTATATGATACAAGGTTTAAGGTAGAAAACTTGATATGAGGGGCATCTCCACTCTTCTTTCCATACCCATCTATAAACAAAATGGTCATTGCCTATCTGGATAATACCTAAGGGAAATGAGTCAAATTACCAATAGATTATATGAATTCCCAAATTGAGTAAACTATAAGCGAATGGATTTTATAGTGGCTACATAAAGAATTCCGGACAGCTACATCAGCCTCAAAAACCAAATGCAGAACAATGCCACATGAAAAGCGTTATACTGGAGATTCATTTATGTCTTCAACTATCGAGCTAAGAATGAAATAAATATTTACAAATTAAAATTCTGGCTTGCAAGTCATATTCCATTTTAATATTTCCACTTTTTAGAGTAAACACTGTTATGAACAAACACAACAGTAACCATTGAAAACCTGGAAACTAGTATTTTTGTACATAAGAATTCTTAGCTTACTATGTCTTTTGTACCATGTCAAAACCTGTACACAGTAAACACAACCAACACATAATCTTGATGAAACTGTGTTGCCCCTTACTATCACAATGATTATTCTGCAGATATTCATCACCAAAATCACACATTGCACAGCAAAACGACAACTCCGAAACTTAGTTCTCATGTCCTCTGAGGTAATAAGAACAAAATAAAAGGAGATAAAGCAGTATTTTCTAAAAGTAAACTCATTAATTGCTTGTAATTATTAAATACAAAATACCATTTTAATTTATATAAAAGACTAACAATGACCAAGACCTTGAAAAAAAATTCCCCAAATATTACATGACTTCCTCTTCCAAATATCATATCCAAAATACACTGGAATCTCAAAAAAAAAAAAAAACCACTTAAGAATCCTTCCTGAACCACTTCCATGTATTTTTAATGTGCAGACCTTGAGGACATTAACACACTTCTAAACTTATTTGTGTTTCATTTCAACCAATGTTTTCTGCACAAATTCATGCTGTTTCAAATAATCTTTTATCAGAATTAATAATAAGTCTAAATTTTACAATTACTCAGGTGACAAAATTTTAAAGGACTGCTTAATTTTCATTAATGATAAATGTGAACACTAAACATATCTTTATGCCGGTGCATCTCTGCTACCAAACCAAGACAAAATTATTTGTGAAATGACTAATTTCTGGACGCTTACACATTTGCAGAAGACCATCAGATGTACTAAACTGATAGTTCTATGCTTTATTTTCAGATTCAAATGATAAATAAGACGGAACTGAAAGAGGAAAAGGCTCTATCTGATCTTTACCAGTTCTGCCTACTAAGTTACAGAGTTTGTGGTTTATCAACAGTTCTACTAAAAAAAAAAAAAATTAAATAAAGCACCTATTGCTTGTGGTAATAAAAATCTATAGCCTTTCAAAGTTCTACACATTAAAGTTTTTTAAAAGATTTAAGGAATCTAAAATAGGTGTTGGAAATACAGCACAACCTTTTACTAACTTCACCTTAATAATAGAGTATAACTTAAGTCACTATTGAGCATCATCCATACAGATGACACCTTCCGAAAATCTACAAGAGATCCAAAGAGATGCTTGTCCTCAGAAACCTAAAATCCAGTGTTCATATAGTCAGGACGGTAAAGATCAAGTACAATATACAATATAACTGCCATGAGGCAAATATCAAAAGGATTATTACTCAGCAACTTCTTTTTATATCTTTTACTTCTGTAGCTTCACTTTCACAAATTTCACCTGTTTGATAAAGTTGTCATATTTTTAAAGAAGAAAAGATTTTAATAGCAATACCTCTCAACACCCTTCATAATTTTCATTCCTTTTCCTTAAAAGCCATCTCAGTACCTTAAAAATAGTGCTTCAACAATTGAGCAAATACTCACTGAACAGATATTTTGGGTTAGACACTGTTTTAGGCTCTGAGTAAACCCAGCAATCCCCTGCCAAGGCAGATCACACTGTAGCAGAGAGAGTGCTTCTTAATCATCTTCCTTAGTTCAAAATATTTACACCAAAAGCAATATATTCTTTACTCTTAATTATTCACACAAGATTCTGAATACGAAGTACAACAACTAACTTTGGAAAGAGATAACCGCCTGGTGCCCAGCTGAGAGCTGATAAGATATCTGTCTCTCCCTCCATCCCGTCAGGACCGCCCCCCCTCCCCATGGCCCCCCGTGACCCCCACAGAGCGGAGTGAGGTGCCCTTTTCACACTCGGTGCTGGGCACTGGGCGAGCCCGACCACAGCCCTTGCAACATGATTACAGTCACTGATTTGGAACTGACACACTCTCTCCGAGAATGTCACCTTCTCAACTGCTTTGCATCTGTGTCTGACACATAACTGCCACTCAGAAACACTCACTGAATGAATGAAAGGGGACTGAATATTTCCTATGTCGTTTATACTTTTCTTCCCATTTTCATCTTTTGATTGACGTTTGTTAAAAATTTTCATGTAACATCACAACAACTCTGGTCAAGCCTAGAATTAGGGATTGTCTAAAAGGATGGTTTTCTAAAATTGCTGCAAAAAAAAGTCATTGCTATTAGAAAAAGATGATTATTTTAAAGGCAGCACAGCATAACGGTTCTAGAATCAGAAAAACAGATTCAAACCACAGTCCTACCTCTTACAGGTGTGTGACTTGGGCACATTATTTAACCTTTCTGAGATTCCATTTCCTCATCTTTATGAAAACGATAACAGTCCCCACTTCACATGGTTGTAGTGAAGATAAATAGGAATTGTAGGCTCTTGGCACATTTACTGACACGTATAAATTAGATACATAGCTTTTATTTCTGTTTCTGTAATACATCTAACTGGAAGCCTAATCAGAGAAAATGAATTGGTAAATAAGGCTCTGTAACCATGATGCTATAACTTTATTTCATTAACTGAGAACTTATAAACCAAAAAAAAAAGAAAGTCTTAATGAAATTCACTGAACAAATACTCTAAATATACTTACACGCATATTAAAGCTGTTAACCACAAATTATGAACAGAGTATCAATATAAATGGGGGAAAATGAGTAACCTAACCAGTAACTGACAGAGGTACACTTGATCCTCAGTTCAGAGATCTTTCCACTATAGCAAGTTGCATCTTTCTAATTAATTCAAGTGTACAAGGCTTTCTTTAAAATTAAAATGCTCCCCTGAGGGCTGTCTACCAGTTGTTCACACCTCACTGTGAATTACTTTAATCAGATCAATACATGAAGCAACACCACCTACCTGAAGAAACTGTGGTTTGAAGAGTGGTGAGCAGAGGAGTAATTTTAAAGCCAGGTACGTGGGGTGGGGGCAGGCCTGTGTGATGCTCCATCGGGGTCTCTGTGTGGTCACCGGGCGGCATGATGACAACGCACCTGCGTGGTGGGACCAGAGGGGCTCCGGGAGTCAGAAAACGTGTCAACGCGGTGCCCCTCTAATGGGCTATACCGGGTGCTCTTTAAGGAAACTTCCAGTTCTACAATTCTACTGTTCTCTTCTGGAGTGTGCCCTAAGACCCCAGGCAGTACTAACCTCCTAAATGCCTCTAGCAAATCAATTCAGGAGCATCTCTGGCAAGTTCCCCAACCAGGCCTGAGGACTGACCTACCACAGAAATGCAAAACAACACACCCTTTTCCACAGATAAAAATCAAACCACCACCTGGAATAAATTAACATCCTTAATTTATGTAAACTAAGAGTCTAGCTGTGCCCAAAATAAATACTGCGGGGAAAACCATTTAACCTAACCGTATAAGACCATCACAGCATCTCAGGAGTTTATTAAAGCTGTCTTGAATGCTTTCTAGCCCGAAAAAAAAAAAAATTAAAAACAAAACTCTCCTAGTCTCCATAATATCCCTTTAGCATTAAGCCTAAGAGTTTGAAAGTGGGAAGAGTTTTTGAATGTTAAATATTAAAACCTATTTCTACAGAAGAAGGATTCTTTTGGAATTGATTGACAACATATGTCACACTTAATCCCTTTGATTTTCATTGTTATCTAAAATAATTCCATGGCTGCTTGTTCAAAGTACTCCAAAAATGTCTACTGCTAATAAGGTATATGCACTTTGAAACTGTATATTTTAAAAGGTAAATCATTGTCCTCTAACTTGCAAACAGAAAAGTAAAATTTGGAGGAAAAGAAAGAGGGATATTATTTGACCATAATCTCAATATTCTCTCCAAATGAGAGAATATTACCAAAAGTATACCAGAAACATATCACCTTGAAAGTCAAGAAAACAAGGAAGTTCCAAGAAAAACCTGAACACACTCCTGGCACCGTGGCAACACAGCAGTGGCCAAACAGCAGCCTGAGAGCACAGCGCCACGAGCAACCGCCTCGCCTCCACGTGCAACGGCGGGGATCACTCACCTTGAACATCAAGAGGGCGCCTTGCATGAGAGCAGCAAAATTAAAGAACATGTGAAGAAATAAAAGCACCTAATGAGACAAGTCACAATCAAACTAACAAAATATAAATTCTGCAGCGTCCCTATCAAAGTAACAATCAACAAATATTGAACCCTGAAATGTGACTCGCTTTTTACCCTGCAGGCAGCTGCGTGAAGGAGGTAATGCTCAGAGCCAAATGGAAAAGTACAGCCGTTCTCAATACTTTCGACGTAAAACGAAAATGGTGTATCTCAAAGATATGCTCCTCAAGAACCACATTAAACTTTGCCCCTGGTTAGCAACTATGAGAAAATAAGTTTTGCTTTCTTCTACAATGTAGGATATAAAGTTAAAACTTTCACTCAAGATTACTCTAATTTATCCTAGTGCACGTGGGTTGAGAGGGACTCAGAGTTCCTTAACAAACACAAAGTGAGAGCAAAAGCAGGGTAACCGCATTTTACTCACAGAGTTTTTTCCACTTTGGGCAATTTGTAAAGTCTCCTAGACCATTTTATCATATGTATGACTCATCAGAGTTCTACTTTCCAATTGTTAAGGTTTTCTTGGGGTTTTGGCATGTGTGGAGGGGTGTCAATGGGCTTTAGGGCAGCCTCCACAAACGCACAAACACAGCACGTGTGCCAGTAAATCCTGTGATGTGAGGAGGGAGCCGAGCAGAGGTGGGTCCTGAATGGGGGAGGGGGGGTTGAGCACAGGAACGCCAAACAGCCCCGCCCAAGGCACAGACAGTCACAGGTCGCTAATGTCCCTGCTACTGTCCCCCAGCACACGCTGAGGATCACGTCCACAAGGGTAGCCTCTGTGAATTCATTCGACCAATGGTCAGGCACTATGCTTGGTCCAATTCCTGTTATTCACTCTGTTAACTACTCACTAAACACGCCAGACACTGCCCTAAACTGTTCCTTAAGGATACAGACAGTTACTATGTCGTGCCCCGGTCCTTGAAGAGCTTCCTTGAAGCAGGGCAAGCAGACACTATGCTATATCTACATGTCTCTACATTACTACACTGGACATATCTAGAAGAACACAGTAAGTGCTAAAACACAGGAAGAAGCAAAATGCTGTGAATCTGTGTAAACAGTATCCCTACAGACGAAAACTCATCAAATGCAAAAGTGAGTCTAGAAATAGCTTTCATTTGCAGGGCATGGGGGACACAGACTAAGGTAGGATTCTTTGGCCTAAGGTTCTGATTTAAGAAAAAAGAGGCAGTTAAACTGTTCACATAAGCTAGAGGTCAGAAGGATGGATAATCTGATACTGGGCTGGACAGGCTGATAAAAGTGGAAAGTCGGCAGCAAGGAGGGATTTGTTCCTAAGAGAAATTATTCTAGCTAAAGAGAAAGGAATAAAGAAGACAAGACTTGCTAAAAGATGTGTTGAACACTACTAATAAGTACAACTGTTAGATCAAAGAGTCACTAAATACGGAGATGGAAATCCTAAAAAGAGTAGTGCCAGCATCAACACTACAAGGAAAAAGCTCAGTAGTTATTTTATGTGGAATTATACTTCATTCATTAATTTCCAGGAAGACAGTGTATTCCTGTTTTAAAAAAAATACCTGAACCCCATACATTTGATACTCTAGTATTTCCTGATGCGAAGTTACTGCACACTGAGAGGCAACAGAGGCAGCAGATTTAAAATATACATGCATATATCAAATCTATTAAAAGACAATAGGTTAAAATACAGACTCTGGCGCCAGACTACTTTGGGCAAGTTTTCTTCATTTCTCTGTGCCTCAGTTTCTTCATTTCCTACCTCAGCATTTTTGTAAAGTACCCAGAACTGTGTGTGGCACGAAGCACTACACAAGTAGGGGTTACTGCCCTCCTGCTGCTGGGGGTGCACTGACAACAATACGAAAGAGAAAGCGGGGCCCCAAGGCCACTGCCTGGAAGGAAAACCCCAAGAGGCGGCATCTCCCATCTTCTATTGGGCAAGGGTTACCACCTTTCACTTCCCTGAATCACTCTGGGGAAAGCAGGGGCAGCCGGGTTACAATAAGTTCTGTTATTAGAATCGAAGAAGGGAGGCCACCCTGCTGGCGGAACTTCCCTGATGGCTGGGAAGAAGAAAGACAGCAAAGAGAAGAAAAGGGACGCCAGCAATCAGTTTGGAAATCCAACAGGAAGGGCGTTAAGACCTAAATGTTGGCACCTCACTCTCGGGGAGTCGGAGCAGAAGCTACCAGAGAAGTTGTCCTGCCAGGAAAACATCCACGAGAAGACGCCCCAGCCAGCCTGTCGGACAGCACCAGAACCCTTTCCACTAACACAAAGGGGACGAGGTAGGAAACACCACCAACCCCACTCACAGCAATGTTGAAATCTGTGGGGCGCTTCACATGTGCTCTAAAATGTGGCCTTTTCAAAAACAATCAATATAATGCCTTTGAAACAAGTCCAAACAACAACGGATGAGATGATGATCGTCACCTCACCAGAGCCAGATGTATCGAGTTACAGGTCAGCAATGCCATTTCCAACCGCTAACTGAAACTCAGTTAATTGCAGTCTGTCTCTGAAGATGTTTATGATGTAAATTATTTGGGATAAATAAGTTAAAACTTCTCTATTAATACGTAAACAAGAAACATGCCAAATATCTTAATGTAACATGACCAGTCTTAGCATAAACCAAGTTTACCCTGAGCATCATATTCTCTATTGGATCAAACAGACAGTCATCAAAAAGATACACCAATATTCTGAGAAATAAACAATTCATTCAAAAAATAAACCAGTGTTCTGAGAAAGGCCAAGAGCATTTTAATCGATTTCCCAACTTCTATTCCCTGCTAGTTGTCTAGTAAATCAATCATGACAGTCTTGGCACTCACCCCTCCAATGACTATTTTAGGACTGGTCAGGCCCAGGCCAACTTGGGCCACTGGGACCCAATGTTCTGGGGGATTTGAGGAAAAGAAACTTTCTGGCGCTAAAGAGAGCACCATGAAAAGCCAACGTCTGTCATCCCCAGAGTTATAAACAAGAAAGCAGAGCTCCAACTTATCTGACAGCCATTCTATCACCACAAGGAACCTAAGCCTCCCAGTGACACCATTGCTGTGGATGGCAGAGCCCAGATGCAGAAAGAACCTAGATCTCTGGTGACCTACTTCTAGACTACCTCTCATATGAAATATCAAGTTTCCTTATTATTTAAATTGGTTTTATATTTGTACCCTAAAACATCCTAATCTACACATTTTGTTTTATAGGTCCATTACTACATAAGAATATCATCCATGTTCATGTAAATGTTAGCCAAAAAAAAGTATCCTACTTTAAACAAACTGATACGTATATGAGACTCACTAGATAAATAGGTTTCATTGACAGTTAAATAAGAATATTCCAATAACTTATTTTAATAATTTCTGGACATTTTGCCCTTCAATATTTATCAATACAGTAGAAAACTAACAAAAAAAAATTTAGAAACATCGAACTCTCAATTTGACATAAAATTTTAGTTATACAGTAGCATCACTTTTTAGAGCACAAAAAGTATAACTTGTTAGGCCCTAAAATGTTAGTTACATTCATAAATTTAAGTCACAATCAAAAAAGAACAGTTGCTAATGCTTTTTACATAGTTGAATTTAGCTTTTTAAAAAATCTTTTGAATTTGCTGCCAATGAGCCATTTTAATGGAATACATGGGTAGAATGGATTAACTGCAACCTACAGAGAAGCCAAAGTGCTTATTTTAACCATTTGTTATATTTCCAACTTCATCATGCTGGATAAATGGTTAAAATACAAATGAAGATGTTTCTGATGAGTAGCAATTTAACAATAACAACAGCAAAAAAGCAAGAAGGTAATAAAAGAAGGGCAGAAGTAAAAGATACCAACTGAAATGACCAGTTCCTGAAAAATGGAAAAAGGCAGAGGGCGGAAGTCAGGAGTAAACCACTCAAGAGTCTGCATGGAAAGTCCGAATCCCTCTCACACATGCACAGATCGGGTGTTCCATAAGGTAGGTCCATGCTTTCATCAAGATCACATTAGCACGCATTTAAAATTACAGAGAAACCATGTTTGCCAAAGGAATTTAGCCTGTTTTACAAACACATCCGGTCAGCATTACTCCACACACCTTAGCTGATGTTATGGTAGGTACTGTGAAGATTTATTCATATCAAATATACTATAAGAACAGATTTAATTGGAGCTAAAAAAATAATAATAATAACGTATCCATTGGAGTCTTCAAAGAGAACTTACTTGGGCCTGGAAAGAACGTAAACAGACCAATGTTAATACATATAGGACAACAAAAGATTATCTTTTTAATCGGAGAAAGCTCACGTACAACCTAGGATCAATCCCCGCCTGGGGAAAAACCTGACCACAGCTGCAACTCACACGGGCCTAAGTGCAGCAGGCAGGGCTGGCAGAGCCAGGAAGGTGTCTGACTTCCTACCTAAAATTAGCCAGGCCCACTTCACCACAGCTGGGTTAGGTTCCTCTATTTTAAGGTGTGCAGCTCCAAATTGCTTAGTAGCATATAACTGCTGGCCGGTTTCCGGAGCTAAGAGCGTCGAGAGACTTTCCACCAAGCCTTGAGAGTGCACAACTAGTCTGGACAAAAATTCCACACTGAATCATCAAGCTGTCTGGGGTCTAAGTACACTGGCAGTGAAATCATACACTGGAGATATCCATGAAAGCATATCGCACGAGGGCACAATACGAAGGAAATGAGCAAGAAAAGACGTCCCTTACTCTTTTCCACCACCCAACACACACACACACACACACACACATACATAGGACAAAAGTAGGGGGAAAACTGACAAAAATTCATGATCCTAAAGTGTTCTTGTCTTTTCAGGAAATTATATAGAACTGACAGCTGAAACCCTTCCAAGTAATGTCCCATGATTGTTTACCTCCCCCTGAAAGTCCTAGGCTCCTGGAGTGAACCCCATGGAGGGGGTACTCAGTCCACATTCTGCATTTGGGAAACATTAGAAGGGAACTGGTGAGGCTCCCATTTGTACAGGCGAGAAATTTTTCGCTAGCATTTAAAAAAGGAGCTGAATTTTCAAAAGCAAATGAAAAGGCGTGCCCTTCCACCAAAACTAACAATAACTTCATCAACCAATGGTAAAGTTAAGTTGTAAGTTACATGGCCTTTACATACACCTGAAATTTAAGCTGCACAGATAACATTCTGGATTGCCACCACCTCGTGGCAAAGACTTACCATCTATTTTATTACCAGAACCTGAGACACGAGACACAGAATACACATTTAATTCAGCATTATCCTGATGCCACCACATTCTGGCCGTCTACAACATTAGCGCTTGTTTTGAATTAGCAAACACACATACCTTCATCTTCAGAGGCATGACATTTCACTTTCAATACCAAGTCAAAGGTTCTTTCTGGATTTTCCCTAAAAGAAGAAGAACTTTGTTATTTTTAGTTCCTATAACAAAGTTTATATTTTCTTAACTCTAAAAATTAATCTCGTTCTTGTCTCAGTATGTTCCACATAACTATATGACCACAACGTAGAAGAAGTAAAGTGTTTTCCTAGTTCAACAACTTAAGAATCCTGAGGCTTAGGAGTCTGGAGCCTTGGGGCAAAACATTTAACCTCTGAGCCTGTTTTCTTACCTATAAAGTACCTTGTTCGCTTCAAAGAATTATGGTGGGGATTACAAATCAAATAATACAAATGGAAGTACTTTATAAAGTATTATGTGCTGTATAAATATAAAGCATTGCCTTTATCTTATTGAATCAAAACCGGAAAGCCAGTACGTTCCTAAGTGTCTCTACCTTTCCCCGCCAGCAGAGCTTGACAGCAGGTTCTCCAGCTTTCTTCAAAGGACTTGCAATACAGGTGTAAATGAACACCTGGTTCCACCTGCCATGTTCTAGAGCACCATGAGACATTCATAATGTTCCTTAAATGCAATACTTCGCATATACTTTTCTTGAGATATAATAATTACAGCACATAAGCATGTTTAAAGTACCAAACTATACATAGCCTCCAAGGCCAACCAAAAAAAGCCTTATTTTATGTCAATTATCTTTGGGGAAACTGGACATCTGCCTCAATATTTGGATTTTACCACTAAGAACAGTGAGGTTTTGCTTCATTCAAAAGTTATCCACATCTTCACTAACTGCTCATACATTCAACATAGTCTCTACTTTATTTCAAAAAGCAAATTGAAACCTATTGAGACATCTTTTTTAAAAACATAGTCCTGGGTTTTTTTTTTAAACTTAGTTCTGTTTTAATCTCTTTCTGCCAGAAGATAAAAGGTCAAACAAAGTCTGATACCACAAAGTTCATGTGATCAAAGTGTTAATGTATTTCAGTTATTCCTGCCAAGGAGACCTTAGTGTCTTTGTGTGCACTGGCTGTTTTTAATATGCATTTCCTTCAAGAAACTAATGGCAGCTTTGGCTTCTAAATAAACACTCTATTTTTTTTTTAATTTATTACAAGAATCTAGAAACATAGAAAGCGACAACCCATATAAATTTATTTGCAAATAGAAGTTTCCTCAGCCCTCCCACGATTCACTTGCTTCAATGGGAATAATCAATCTGGACCCTCAATCAGGTGACCCTCCCTCCTAATCCGGTTCAGGTCAAAAGGTACACTTTTTAAGTCATGCACCTATAGCAATCCACCCCCCCCCCCCCCCCCGCAAGACATCAAACACTGAAGAAAACAATTCTAAATCACACAATTTTCCTATTTTCGTAATAGTCTTTAGGATCTCTCAAGTGTAAATAGTAAATATCGATTCCATTATACTGGGAAATTTTAAAGGCCTTCCACGCTAAAAGAAATATACACGATATTCACGATTTTAAACTCGGAGGAAGGGAGGGTTAAGGGGGGCGGGGGAAGAGAAGAAAAATGGAATTCTTTGCGAACTAAGTTTCTGTAGCAAAATAAAAAACTCATGTCTCTAAGGTACCCAAAAGAAAATCACCACACTTAACACAAATAGCTTTCTGCCTAATTCGTCCCCTGAAGAAAAGCCTCCCCTGGTGGGTACCGGAGCCAACACATCAAAACCCCACCAGCGCCCACCCAGCCCCCGAGACCCTCTGGCAGGGACCAGCGGCCGTATCACCGCACACGCGGCCACCTTTCAGGTCCTAAGAAGAGGCGTAAAAAGAAGGACCTGGGACCGCGCCGGGAGGACACCTCACACCCGCACCGCGCGGCCCGGCGCGGCGCGGGCGCCCGGCTGTCACGTCCGACCCGCGGCCCAGGACCCGCAGCGGCCGCGCCGGCGCCCAGGCCTCCGCGCCGGGCCGCGCGCCCCCGCCGCCCGCAGGCTCCGCGGCCTAGGCCGTCCGGGGACCCGGGGGTCCTGGGGCCCGTGGTCGGGGGGACCGAGGAGGGGCCGCCGCCCGCCGCCCACACTCACTTGGTCCTGCAGTCCATGGCTGCATGTCGCGGGGCCGCCCCGCCCCGCCGGCCGCCGCGGGAACGGCCGCTCAGAGCCCGGCGGCCGCGGCCCGGCGGTGGAGCTGCGCCCGCCCCGCCCCCACGCCCGGGTGACCGCGCGGCCGCCGCCCCCGCCGCCCCCTCGCGCCGGCCTCGCGCTGCCTGCACCTTCCGCGAACCAGGAAGTCGGCGGGCGGGGCCGCAGCCGGACCGCCTCACCTGGGCCGCGCGGCCCGCCGGTCCCCGCGGGGGGGGGGGGGGGGCCGGGGGGCCGGGCCGTGGGCGGGCGTCGGGGGCCCGCGCAGGGGCCCTGCCCTGGGACCCGCCGGCCGCTGTGCGGCCAGATCGCAAGTGCCCCGCGTCCTGAGCGCCGGACCGGCCGGCTGCCTCCCCGGGGCCGGTCCAGACTCGGGGCGTCAGGGCTGCAGCCCCCGGAAAGCAAAGAACCTGACAAAGCACCTGGGCTCGCCCTGTGCTCCACCCCGCGTGCGCCCGGAGCACCAATTGCCCGTGTTTGCTCGACCCTTCGTAGGCTGGGGCGTTTCATTGCTTTCAGGCTGCAAACCCGGACGGAGCTCCAGGTGCCGCTCAGCTCCAGGTGCCGCTCAGCTCCAGCTGGGCCTGGTTACCTCCGAATCCAGAGCCGCCCCCTCTGGAGTCGGGAAGGTTAGGACGTGCACCTGCTCAAGAGCCCTGCCAAGCAGCCAAATAACAGTGCTCCACTTTGCCTGCACATCGGGGACACAGACCTCCCCCACCACGGGCCGCCGCATGGCCAAGCACTCACCTGGGGACACACCCACGAAGGGACAGGCCTCGTGAAAGGGCAGCCAGGGAGCTCAGGGCTGGACGGCGGCCCGAGGGCAGAGGGGCTCGTACAAAGACCTGCCGTGTTCAGAGCCCTGAGGTACGTGGGAGCAGCTGGTATGCACCGTCCCACCACTTGCGGTCACTCTGCGTGACAGACACTTTCACCAGCATCTCACAGATGAAGAAGCGGGCCAAGCCAACCCCGTGGTGATGGCCAAGCGGGATTTCAGACCAGGTCTACCCTATACCGCCTCTCTCCCTGGGTTGCTGCCTCCTATGTAGGATCTACTGAGAACAGAGCTAGAAGTAGTCTTAGGATGGACGTGCGAAAGGCCGTCCAGGGCTGGGCTGTTAACGCAGAGACCTTCCCGAGAAGGCTTCTCCCACACGTTACCACCCTTGACACATGGATGGCCTCAGTGTTTTTCATCCAAATAGGGGTTGCTTCAGACTTTATTCATGCAAAAGGTAAGAGGATGAGAGGAAACCAAATGTGGTACGTATAGAGTGTGAGTCATGAGACATACAAGTTAAACAGGAAGTCTTGGGAATTAAATAAAGAATTTAGAATCAAGAACCTAAAATTAAACTCAGTTATACCGATCTCAAATGTTCTTACCAAAGATAGGCTGTTACTTGGTCAACAAAACAAGATATATTGCATAGTCAGACCCGATAGTTTAAAATGAGGACAGGACATAATGGGGAAACAAAAAAGTTATATTTTAGCATAATGTGTTGTCATAGCTTGACTTGGGGTGAGACACTTCAGTTTCTCGGTTCCTACATTTGTGAAATGGGAATTACTACTTGTGTATCACATGAAAGATATGATGTTCAAATTTAAAAGTGCTACTAATTGTGTGCTCTTTTGAGAAATCATTCTGTGGATTTCAGTTTCACAATAAGGCAAAATACACCACATAATTTTTTTCCCAAATAAAACTCTTTTCTATATAAGAAGTTACCATAGTCCAAAGCCTTGAAAAAAAATCTGTAAACTCAAAAACCACTTCTGCTCCAAGTGTCACTAAATTTCTCAGACTTCTACTTTCATTATATTTAATTCTTCTCCAAAGAAAGGAACCCTACCTGGGGTGCCTGCATCAGGAGTTTTTAATTTGTGGTGAGGAACTATTAATACAACTGTTTTCTCCAACCATTTGTTGAGATTTAAGTGACAGTCATACCCCTGCACAATGTAATTGTTTTAATTTAAGTATATGAAGAGGAAATACTACATATGCACACACAAATCTTTTTAAACTGGCTTTTAGGCCGACCATGATGAAGAGGTTTATTCATCTATTCAGATATTACTGAGGTAAAAGGGATAGAAACACAGATGGACACAATTTGCATGATTTGTTTAAAATTACTGAAAAAAGAGAATTTTGTATACAATTATCTTGGTGAGATGTTTATTGAAACCTGTGGTATAAATTTAGCAGTTTTAGAACTTCTGACATGAGTGGTAGAGAACTCTACAAAGGGCAAGCCTTCAAATTGGTATTAGATCTTCCTAAGATCATATTTCAGCAGTAATATTCCCTACTTGACTATTGACGTTAACGTATTTCAGGACTATAGTCATCAAAGGACATAGTCTGCATGTGGTCAAAGAACATAGTTTATAAGCTAATAATCTTAAAATGTTTTGAGCTTATTTTAATTTTCTGTGTGTGTTTGTAAAGAATATACATAAAAATATGTCCTTGGGAATTCCCTGGTGGTCCAGTGGTTAGGACCCAGCACTTTCACTGCTGTGGGCCCAGGTTCAATCTCTGGTCGATGGAACTGAGATTCCCACAAGTTGCGCGATGCGGAATGGCCAAAATATAAATAAATAAAAATAAAAATATGTCCTTGGTCAAATATCATGATTGTGTTGTTGACATCTTCTATTACTGGATTTGCATCTGCCTGACACAATTCAATTAATGGACGAGATGACTTGAAATCTCCTAATGTGATGGTGGATTTGTCTATCTCAATTTGAAGTTCTTTCAATTATTGCTTTATATAGTTTGGGGCTGTGTTGTAATATGCAAGCCAGTTTATAATTATTATATCTTCCTGGTAAACTTATCATTATGTTGTGACTTTCTTAAGCTCTAGCAATGCTTTTGCCTTAGTATCTAAACAGCTTTCTTCTGATTAGTGTTTACCTAGTATTAGTATCTCTCTTTTCATCCTATTACATCAAAACCTTCTAAATCATTATGTGTAGATTTATCTAACAAATGTTAATTTTGGCTTTCAGCCTAGTCTGATAATCACTGACTCTTAGATTGAGCATTTAGACCATTGCATGTATTATAATTGCTGACATATTTGAATTTATTTCTGCCATCTAATGTTGTACTTTCCATTTGTCTTCTCCGGATCTGTGTTTTTTTTCTCACCTTTCCTTCTTTAGGATTGATTGATTTTTTTTTTTTTAATGCTTCCACTTCTCCCCTATTCTAGTTTGTAAGTTATGTACTCTGTTCCTATTCATCTAGTGATTATCCTGGAAATTTTAACAGGCAAATTTATCTGATTAAATCCAAAGTTTATCACTACGTGAACCGTCTCCCAAACAACACAAGGACCTTTAAAATACCCTCCAAAACTACAATACATTATTTATGTTGTTTTATATCAATGTTTGTTTAGATTTACCCAGACGTCTACCACTTAGTTTGCTCTTCTTTCTTATTTCCATCTTAGATGTCCCATCTATGATTGCCTTCCTTCTGCCTAAAATACATGCCATAGGTGCTGACTGATTCTCTCACTTTTTGTTTGGGTGAGGAATGTATGTATTTCACCCTCACTCTTGAAAAATATCTTCACTGATAAAGAATTCTAAATTGACATTTCTTTCTGTACATTTGCAATACCATTACACTGTCTTCTAGCATCTCTAGTTATAATGTGAATTTTGAAAGTAATCTTTAAGTATAATCTGTCTTCTCTCTCTGCTTTTAAGATTTTTTGTTTGGGGGCTTCCCTGGTGGCGCAGTGGTTGAGAATCTGCCTGCCAATGCAGGGGACACGGGTTCGAGCCCTGGTCTGGGAAGATCCCACATGCCATGGAGCAAATGGGCCCATGAGCCACAACTACTGAGCCTGCGCGCCTGGAGCCTGTGCTCCACAACAAGAGAGGCTGCGATAGTGAGAGGCCCGCGCACCAAGATGAAGAGTGGCCCCCGCTTGCCGCAACTAGAGAAAGCCCTCGCACAGAAATGAAGACCCAACACAGCCAAAAATAAAAATTAATTAATTTTTTTAAAAAAAAGATTTTTTGTTTGTCTTTAGACTTCTAGTTTCGCTATGAAGCACTGAGATGAAGATTTTTTTTTAATCCATCCTTCTTGATTTCTTTGCATTTCTTGACCCTGGACTGGTGATTTTCGTCAGTTCTGGGAAATTCTGAACCCCATCCTTTCTCCTCTTTCCTTCTGGGACTTTGATTATACACGTGTTCTCTTTCTACCCTCCATTTCTCTTAACATCTCTTTCATAGTTTCTTTTTCTTTATCATTCTAGGCAGAATTCTGGATAATTTCACAAATATCTTTTTTTTTTAATAGATCTTTATTGGAGTATAAGTGCTTCACAATACTGTGTTAGTTTCTGTTGTACAACAAAGTGAATCAGGCACATGCACACATATGTCCCCATATCCCCTCCCTCTATCTCACCCCCCATATGGTATCTTCCTTTTCATTAATTCTTTCCCTGGCTTTGTCTCATCTTCTGTTAAAGCCAAACATTTAGTTTTTAATTTATATTACTTTTATTTCTAAAGCTCTTTTTGGTTATTTTTAAATCTGCTTTCTCAACTTGTGTTTTAAGCCTCTCTTTAATTTCTTAAAATATATTTAACATACCTATTTTAAATTCTGTTTATGATAATTCCAATCTCTGAAGCTTTTGTGGGTCTGATTCTACTATTTGATTTTTTTCTGCTGGCTCTAACTTATGGTCCCTTCTTTTCTTCCACGTTTGGTGATTTCCTTTTGTTACCTGATCCTTGGAGCTTCATATGGGGAAATTTACTGAGATCTGAAAGGAAGCTGAGTTCTCTGGAGAGGATATTCATTTATTGCTGGTAGAAGTCTAAGGAGCACTGCCAGTTCAGAACCCTCTGATACTAAATTCTCAGCTTGAAACTTTTCAGACCACCCAGGTGAGATTTGACTTGTAGTTATGAATCCTCCAGGAGGATTAACTCTGCTCCAATGTTTGAGACAATCAGTTTCCCTTGAGTCCCTTTGGCGTGCCCGGTTCTGAGGGGTATCCTATTGGACTTCCCACATTAGGAAGGGCCTTAAGCCCCAAATGGCCATGATAACAGATACTCAAGTTCATCCAGTTTAACAAATCCCCTCTAGATGGAAGATGGCTGTGGTGGCCCCTTTACTTGTTCCTCACCCCGGCTCCTCACCACCACCAAGTACTCCTCGCTTCCTTGACTGCCCTTAAATGCCTTTAATAATTTTCAAAATATTTAATTCTGAATTTTTAACTACTTTCAGCATAAGTTTTAACTAGACATCATGATTGACTGGTTTTAACTACACAATAAAAAAGGTCTAATAACAACTTTTTATCCACCTAATAATGTCTACCTTCCTCAAGCCATACCCAAATAGTCCCTGACTTATACATCCTTATATATTAATGGTGTGGGGAAATCTAAGTTCAGGGCCTTTAGTGAGACAACTGTCCTGCTTCACAACGTACTGTGATAACCATAAAGGTAACCCCTGGCCCCCCAGACTCCATCCATTCACACAATGGAAATATGCCTTAGACAGAAATGAAGAGATACTGATACCAGGAGTATCAACAGCTCCTTCCCCTTTGGAGTATGGAAAGAGAAACAATATTGTCAACTCTAGAATGGTATTTCTTAAATAATACCTTTAATAATGCTTCAAGTTTAAAACAGCATAGCTAGACTCATCTGGGCCATGAGCTTCACCAATTTATATCAGGGTTTTAAGTTCCAAACAATTAACTTAGAAATGAGCTTTTAGACACAACCCTCTCATGAGTTAACAGTCAGCATGGATCCAAGTCAGGCATTCCCTAAAATCTAACGCTACACTGCCTCCTATTATTATTCCCTGGTGAAATTTATTAATAATATCATCACCTTCATTTATTAAGGAAGAAAGTTCCTTTATATAAAGTATTTAACAAGTCAAATTTCTTGAAGTCTTTAGAAAACCATCTTGAAAATATTTTAGTAGGACCTGCCTTCTAATACCAACTGAGATAGTGTTGTTAAAAAGAACATTCTCTAAGTATATTATTCTTTTTATGCTTAGCAGCAATATCATGAATTTGAATCTAAAGGTAAAATTTTCCTTTCAAATGACATATGAAGTACTTTTAAAATAGAGAGAAGGTCAGGACTTCCCTGGTGGTCCAGTGGTTAAGAATCCATCTTGCAATGCAGGGGATGCCGGTTTGATCCCTGGTTGGGGAACTAACATCTCACATGCTGCGGGTCATTACTAAGCCTGCTCCCCACAACTAGAGAAAAGCCCACATACCCCAATGAAGAGCCCGCGGGCAGCAACTAAGACCCAACGCAGCCAATAAATAAATAATTTTTTTTTTTTTAATAGAGATAAGGTAGATGAGAAGACTTTGGAGCAATATGTTTCCTGAACATATTATTCCTTGAGTTGTCTTCACACCTCATAGCCTATATTAGCATTCTATATTAATCTGAAAGCCAACTTCAGAAGTTGTCTTCCAGCTTGAAGACAAAGGGTTCAGATCATTCTTAACATCTCTATTACCAAATCTGAACATATCCAAATATTTATAAAATTCAAACAGGAAATGATGATATTTGTTTCTTTTGCTGTTAAACTTTTAGCTAAAAAGACAGTAGAATTCTCAAAAATAATGCAGCAAAAAGAGATTCTCCTTCCCCCGTTTCAGGTGATTTGCCCAAAATTATAAAATCAGATTCTCTTACCTCTGACCACCTTCAGCTAGTTCACTTTCACCTTTGTTCCTCATTTTTCCAGACACTGGAAAATTTAAAACAGTCCTTGGAGTTAAGAAAAAAGAATATTCGGAGCAGAGTATCAGCAACCGACTGTAAGCAAAGACAAGTTTTCTTCGTAAGCCTTGGGAGCCGTGCTGGATTGCAAGAAGCAGAGCGGAGTGTGTGTAACCCTGTGGCGCTGCGTGGGAAAGACTCTCCCAACCCCACCCACCAGATACTCCACACAAGTAAAGACATCCGCATTGTATGGCAACTCTGCTCACACCCATCTAATACTCTCCGGAGCCTAGTAATCATATCCGACGAGCAATGACGTTAGAATTTACTTGAAGGTAGCGTGAGAGCATCTAATGCGATGTTACTAGTTCAACACAGTCAGTAACCCCTATAAGCAGCCCTCATCCTGATACAAACAGAGAAATGATCCCCAGCCAATTCCTTACAGCAAGTTCTACTTTCCTAAGATGCAATAACTAGGCAAACATTACACGTACTTACATCTGAGCAATTCTAGGGAGAGAAAGAAAAATGCTATGTGCCAGCAAACAGAACTCAGTCAAATACCACAGCAAAATATCCTTGAAGAGATAAACAGAGATTCAAAACTCCAAAATGTTTGACTACTTCCCACTTTCCTTACTGGTGCAAATAAGAAGAAGATAAAAATAAACAAGGACTGAGAGGTCTCCTGGCTGTCATCTTATCTCTCTGCTGTTTTTTCTGATGTCACAGATCCAAGACATAGGCAAGTATCTGGCAAGACAACCGTGGCAGGTAATCTTCCCTGGGAAGGAAGGAGCAGCCCACTGGCAGCTCCGTGAAACTCATCAAGGTCTTCTTAGTTTGGTGGGAATTCGCTTGCCTTGTAAAGAGGACTCAGCCTTACCTGCCTTTCTTCATTCACCGTGCACAATTCCAGTAGCCTTTTCCTGTCCTCTTGAGGCTGCCAATCAGGATGGCTGAGCAGAGCAGGAATGCAGCGGGGCTCAGGACCCGTGACTCCGTCCCCCCGTCTGCTGCCCCTGCACCCGTGTGGACTGACTGCTCTGTCTGTTGCCGCGCAGCCACCCCCTGGACTTCCCTTCACCTCCCTCTGGGTTGTAGATCAGGAACATAGGACATTAGCCTATGCACTGTGCATGGTAATTACACTGTGTTCTCACCGCGGTTACTTAAGAAAATTACCAAACAGGTGCTAGTAATTCCTATTCCATGATGACATACGGCCATTGATCCCCACATGACCCATTTATTTCCCTCTCTGATTTTTAACACAAGCATGTTGCCCTTCCCCTTTAAATAAGCAGGTACGAACTCTTAAGTGATGCAGGCATGAATTCATGAGGAGAGGCCTACTATTAGAATTAGAAGGAAGGTTTTAAATCAAGTGGCCTATGATTGAGTTAGCAAAAACTCACTCCAGCAAGCCAGCTGGCAAAACTACTTCCAATTTGTGAGAGCGAAAAAAAATCTTAACATTTGAGTCACTATATCATTTCATGCACAAAGACTTTGTGTACATACCAGAAAGACAAGCCTCTCCACATTTGCATGTATCCTTTTTATAGCTGTTGTGATTTTGCCAAGTGCTTTATGATGATATTTTATTAGCTGGGTCTCTAGATAGTCCTGTGAGGTACAGATTAGTAGGTAAAACAGGTACTACTGTACATGATGGGGCAGGAAGCAAATGCTCCAGGGACATTTTATTCCAAGAAAGCCTGTGTGGAGGAATGCACTTTCCCCTGTGTGCCAGAGGTACCAGGAAATAGAAGTCAGCCTTCAGAATACCACCGAGCCATTTTTAAAAGCCATTTTCTTTATAAACCGCATATATTTCTTTCCTCTCTCTCTCTCTCTCTCTCTCTCTCTCTCTCTCTGTCACTCAACAAAAGTGAGCAAGGCTCCAGCAGGTCTGTATTTCAATTCAAAAGTATTATTATATGGCATCTCTCTCATGACATCTTTACATACCCAAATTACAAGCAGTATTAAATATTTTTGAGGTTATTCATTTCTTCAGAAGTCCTCTGTACAGGTTGTAGGATAAACAAAAGCATCTCTATAAAAAACTAAAAGAGTTTGTTAGAAGTTTGTTATATGGATCTAAAAGATGATGAAAAACTTATTACTCCCTCATTTTATAGATAATGAAAGCTAAAGTTGAAACTTTCTTAATGGATTGAATAATTAGTCCACAGACAAACTGTGTCTTTAGGGAAAGTCTTGGTCCGGCAACTGGCTTTCCTGGTTCTCAAAGATGAAAAAGCAAAACTAAGTATAATCCTCGATGAACATTCATAAAAGTTCAAAATAGACCTTCTATTATGATTCTTGTTATTTTATATTATATTATTTGTTGTGTGAGTCTCCATTCAACACAAAGCTTTTAACGTATTACATTAAACTTCCATACTGGGAAACAGTTATGCAGTAGGAATTTTTTATGTGAGGTGGAGGCCTAGAAAAAAAGAAGCCAATGAAGATACCCGTCTCTCTAGTTGAGCTGTGTATTACAAAAAATGGATGCTAGGAAGAGCTGCCTGGGTAGATTTGAATTGGCACTTAGCTTAGGATGGGCTCAGTCACACACCCCCCGAACTAACGTTCAAATCCATCTTCTATTGAATACCCACTGGGCCTTCTGCTTCTCCACGTTGTCTCCTCTGGCTCCAGGCAGTGTTCTCCCCTGATGTGCAGTTGCCATGGTCCTGTCCAGCTCTAGCCTTCTTCCTTTAAATGAGCAAAGCCTTTATTGATTTATTTTTTCTTAATAAATTTATTTATTTATTTATTTATTTATTTTTGGCTGTGTTGGGTCTTCGTTGCTGCGCGCAGGCTTTCTCTAGTTGTGGTGAGCAGGGGCTACTCTGCGTTGTGGTGCGCGGGCTTCTCATTGCGGTGGCTTCTCTTGTTGCGGAGCACAGGCTCTAGGCGCGAGGGCTTCAGTAGTTGTGGCACGTGGGCTCAGTAGTTGTGGCTCGTGGGCTCTAGAGCGCAGGCTCAGTAGTTGTGGTGCACGGGCTTAGTTGCTCCATGGCATGTGGGATCTTCCCGGACCAGGGATCGAACCCGTGTCCCCTGCATTGGCAGGTGGATTCTTAACCACCGCGCCACCAGGAAAATCCCAAGGCAAACTCTTAAGAAGGCAATTTCAATCACTTGCTGGGGTATAAGAAGGCTCTGTTCTTTTGTTAGTCCTTTGTTTTTAACCTCCCTGTCCTGTAAAGGACACCTCAGGTGACTGGGATTTCTCCATTTTGGCAAAAGTAGGTAATCGCTCTAGTAATGGATCTGTCATCCAAAGCCTCTTTCTGCACTTGATCATTATGTCCCCTTGGCTGTGCTGGTCAAATTTTCACCCATCCCTCACTTTACGGACTTCTGATGTAACCTACTAATTAGGCTGATCATGTGTCCCCTGTCTTTCCCTCGACTAAGCCGAAATTTTGCTCTCTCTGTGTCATTGGAGCCTGGGATTAAAATAATAAATAAATACAACCCTGATGTCTACCCCTGTCAAGGTTCTACTTGGTCAGGATATTGGAGAAACAATACTTTTCCCGGCCTGTGTCCCTTCCATGTTGAATAAGTGTTTCAGCTGAAGGGATAACGATTGAGGCACTACAACATGTCAAAAGATGAAACACAATCCCTGCTTGACTGTGTCCTAGATAAAACCCTCAAAACCCCAAATGTCAACCATGACTGGCCCTCTGTGTGCCCCCTGAGGGTATATCTTGCAGATTCAGTTACCAATCTTGGGCCTATGGTTGCCTTGACATCTGGCACATAGGTGGTATTTGTTGATTGGGATCAAAATGGGAACTTGAAACTAGATACAAGAAAATTCTCTCAAAGAAAGGCCAACCAGTTTCACTCCTGTGATCATTACTTTTCAATCTTAGTTTCTCAGTATAGCCTGTTCTACAATATGGTTAATTTTCTGCATCCACAAGTTCAGCAGAGTGGAACTCTGGTTAAATAAAATGAGAATAAATTTAAAAGTTGCTAAGCTCTGTACCTTATAAAAATCATAGGGCACCTCCCTGGTGGCACAGTGGTTGGGGGGTCTGCCTGCCAATGAAGGGGACATGGGTTCGAGCCCTGGTCTGGGAGGACCCCACGTGCTACAGAGCAACTAGCCCATGCACTACACCTACTGAGCCTGTGCTCTAGAGCCCGCAAACCACGACTGCTGAAGCCCATGCACATGGATCCCGTGCTCCGCAACAAGGGAGGCCACAGCAATGAGGGGCCCACACACCACAACGAGAAGTGGCCCCCGCTCGCTGCAGCTGGAGAGAGCCCACGTGCAGCGACAAAGAACCAACATAGCCAAAAATAAAAATAAATAAAATAAATAAATTTTTTAAAAAATCATAGGAACTATGCTTTTTTATTATTTTCCAAAAAGAACGAGTATACTTGGACCTCAGTCTACCTATAGATTCATTGTATTAATATATATATATATATTTTAATAGATCTTTATTGGAGTATAATTGCTTCACAACAAGCAATTTCTGTTGTATAACAAAGTGAATCAGCCATATGCATAGATATGTACCCATATCCCCTCCCTCTTGAGCTTCCCTCCCACCTTCCCTATCCCACCCCTCCAGGTGGTCACAAAGCACCGAGTTGATCTCCCTGTGCTATGCGGCTGCTTCCCACTAGCTATCTATTTTACATATGGTAGTGTATATATGTCCATGCCACTCTCACTTTGCCTAAGCTTCCCCCTCCCGCCCCATGTCCTCAAGTCCATTCTCTATGTCTACAACTTTATTCCTGCCCTGCAACTAGGTTCATCAGTACCATTTTTTTTTTTTTAGATTCCATATATATGCGTTAGCATACAGTATTTCTTTTTCTCTTTCTGACTTACTTCACTCTGTATGACAGACTCTAACTCCATCCACCTCACGACAAATAACTCAATTTCGTTTATTTTTATGGCTGAGTAATATTCCATTGTATATATGTGCCACATCTTCTTTATCCATTCATCTGTCGATGGACACTTAGGTTGCTTCCATGTCCTGCCTATTGTAAATAGAGCTGCAATGAACATTGTGGTACATGACTCTTTTTGAATTATGGTTTTCTCAGGGTATACACCCAGTAGTGGGATTGCTGGGTCATATGGTAGTTCTATTTTTAGTTTTTTAAGGAACCTCCATACTGTTTTCCATAGTGGTTGTATCAATTTACATTCCCACCAACAGTGCAGGAGGGTTCCCTTTTCACCATACCCTTTCCAGCATTTAATGTTTCTAGATTTTTTGATAATGGCCATTCTGACTGGTGTGAGGTGATACTTCACTGTAGTTCTGATTTGCATTTCTCTAATAATTAGTGATGTTGAGCATCTTATCATGTGCCTCTTGGCCATCTGTATGTCTTCCTTGGTGAAATGTCTATTTAGGTCTTCCGCCCATTCTTTAATTGGATTGTTTGTTTTTTTGATATTGAGCTCCATGAGCTGTTTGTATATTTTGGAGATTAATCCTTTGTCCGTTGTTTCATTTGCAAATATTTTCTCCCATTCTGAGGGTGGTCTTTTTGTCTTGTTTATGGTTTCCTTTGCTGTGCAAAAGCTTTTAAGTTTAATTAAGTCCCATTTGTTTAATTTTATTTTTATTTCCATTACTCTAGGAGGTGAGTCAGAAAAGATCTTGCTGTGGTTTATGTCAAAGACTGTTTTTCCTATGATTTTCTCTAAGAGTTTTATAGTGTCTGGTCTTACATTTAGGTCTTCTTTAATCCATTTGGAGTTTATTTTTGTGTATGGTGTTAGGTAGTGTTCTAATTTCATTCTTCTACATGTAGCTGTCCAGTTTTCCCAGCACCACTTATTGAAGAGGCTGTCTTTTCTCCATTGTATGTTCTTGCCTCCTTTGTCATAAATTAGGTGACCATATGTGCATGGGTTTATCTGGGCATTCTATCCTGTACCATTGATCTATATTTCTGGTTTTGTGCCAGTACCATATACCATACTGTCTTAATCACTGTAGCTTTGTAGTATAGTCTGAAGTACAGGAGCCTGATTCCTCCAGCTCCATTTTTCTTTCTCAAGATTGCTTTGGCTATTCAGGGTCTTTTGTGTTTCCATACAAATTGTGAAATTTTTTGTTCTAGTTCTGTGAAAAATGCCATTGGTAGTTTGATAGGGATTGCATTGAATCTGTAGATTGCTTTGGGTAATACAGTCATTTTCACAATATTGATTCTTCCAATCCAAGAACATGGTATATTTCTCCATCTGTTTATGTCATCTTTGATTTCTTTCATCAGTGTTTTATAGTTTTCTGAGTACAAGTCTTTCACCTCCTTAGGCAAGTTTATTCCTAGGTATTTTATCCTTTTTGTTGCGATGGTAAATGGGATTGTTTCCTTAATGTCTCTTTCCGATTTTTGTTGGTGGTGTATAGGAATGCCAGAGATTTCTGTGCATTAATTTTGTATCCTGCAACCTTACCAAATTCACTGATTAGTTCTAGTAGTTTTCTGGTGGCATCTTCAGGATTTTCTATGTATAGTATCATGTCATCTGCAAACAGTGACAGTTTTACTTCTGTTCCAATTTGTATTCCTTTTATTTCTTTTTCTTCTCTGATTGCTGTGGCTACGACTTCCAAAACTATGTTGAATAATAGTGGTGAGAGTGGGCAACCTTGTCTTGTTCGTGATCTTAGTGGAAACACTTTCAGTTTTTCACCATTGAGTATGATGCTTGCTGTTTGTTTGTCATATATGGCCTTTATTATGTTGAGGTAGGTTCCATCTACGCCCACTTTCTGGAGAGTTTTATCATAAATGGGTATTGAATTTTGTCAAAAGCTTATTGAGATGATCATATGGGTTTTATTCCTTAATTTGTTAATGTGGTGTATCACATTGATTGGTGTATATGGAATAATCCTTGCATTCCTGGGATAAATGCCACTTGATCATGGTGTATGATCCTTTTAATGTGTTGGTAGATTCTGTTTGCTAGTATTTTGTTGAGGATTTTTGCATCTATGTTTATTAGGGATATTGGTCTATAATTTTCTTTTTTTGTGATATCTTTTTCTGGTTTTGGTATCAGGGTGATGGTGGCTTCTTAGAATGAATTTGGGAGTGTTTCTCCCTCTGCAATTTTTTGGCAGAGTTTGAGAAGGATGGGTGTTAGGTCTTCTCTAAATGTTTGATAGAATTCGCCTGTGAAGCCATCTGGTCCTGGACATTTGTTTGTTGGAAGATTTTTAATTATGGTTTCAATTTCATTACTTGTGATAGGTCTGTTTATATTTTCTAATTCTTCCTGGTTCAGTCTTGGAAAATTGTACCTTTCCAAGGATTTGTCCATTTCTTCGTGGTTGTCCATTTTATTGGCATATAGTTGTTTGTAGTAGTCTCTTATAATCCTTTGTATTTCTGCAGTGTCAGTTGTGATTTCTCCTTTTTCATTTCTAAGTTTATTGATTTGCGTCCTCGCCCTTTTTTCTGATGAGTCTAGCTAAGGGTTTATCAATTTTGTTTATCTTCTCAAAGAACCAGCTTTTAGTTTTATTGATCTTTGCTATTGTTTTCTTCGTTTCTATTTCAATTATTTCTGCTCTGATCTTTATGATTTCTTTCCTTCTACTGACTTTGGGTTTTCTTTGTTCTTCTTTCTCTAATTGTTTTAAGTGTAGAGTTAGATTGTTTATTTGAGATTTTTCTTGTTTCTTGAGGTGAGATTGATTTGCTATAAACTTCCCTCTTAGAACTTCTTTTGCTGCTTCCCATAGGTTTTGGGTCATTGTGTTTTTGTTGTCATTTGTTTCTCTGTATTTTTTTATTTCTTCTTTGATTTCTTCAGTGATCTCTTGGTTATTTAGTAGCGCACTGTTTAGCCTCCATGTATTTGTGATTTTTATATTTTTTTTTCCTGTAATTGATTTCCAGTCTCATAGCATTGTGGTCAGAAAAGATGTTTGATATGATTTCAATTTTCTTAAATTTTCCAAGGCTTGATTTGTGACCCAAGATGTGATCTATCCTGGAGAATGTTCCATGTGCACTTGAGAAGAAAGTGTATTCTGCCACTTTTGGGTAGAATGTTCTATAAATATCAGTTAAATCAATCTGGTCTATTGTCATTTAAATCTTATGTTTCCTTATTTATTTTCTGTTTGGATGATCTGTCCATTGGTCTAAGTGGGGTATTAAAGTCCCCTACTATTATTGTGTTACTGTCAATTTCTTCTTTCATGGTTGTTAGCATTTGCCTTATGTATTCAGGTGCTCCTATGTTGGGTGCATAAACATTTATAATTGTTATATCTTCTTCTTGGATTGATCCTTTGATCATTATGTAGTGTCCTTCCTTATCTCTTGTAATGGTCTTTATTTTAAAGTCTATTTTATCTGATACAAGTACTGCTACTCCATCTTTCTTTTGATTTCCATTTGCATGGAATATCTTTTTCCATCCTCTCACTTTCAGTCTGTATGTGTCCCTAGGTCTGAAGTGGGTCTCTTGTAGACAGCATATATATGGGTCTTGTTTTTGTATCCATTCAGCCAGTCTGTGTCTTTTGGTTGGGGCATTTAGTCCATTTACATTCAAGTTGATTATCAATATGTATATTCCTATTACCATTTTCTTAATTGTTTTGGGTTAGTTTTTGTGGGTCTTTTTCTTCTCTTGTGTTTCCTGCTGAGAGAAGTTTCTTTAGCATTTGTTGTAAAGCTGTTTTGGTGGTGCTGAACTCTCTTAGCTTTTGCTTGGCTGATAAGCTTTTGATTTCTCCTTGGAATCTGAATGAGATCCTTGCCGGGTAGAGTAATCTTGTTTGTATGTTTTTCTCTTTCATCACTTTAAGTATATTGTGCCACTCCCTTCTGGCCTGCAGAGTTTCTGCTGAAAAAATCAGCTGATAACCTTATGAGGATTCCTTTGTATGTTATTTTTTGTTTTTCCCTTGCTGCTTTTAATATTTTTTCTTTGAATTTAATTTTTGTTAGTTTGATTAATATGTGTCTTGGCGGGTTTTTCCTAGGGTTTATCCTGTATGGGACTCTCTGTGCTTCCTGGACTTGGGGGACTATTTCCTTTCCCATGTTAGGGAAGTTTTCAACTATAATCTCTTCAAATATTTTCTCAGACCCTTTCTTTTTCCCTTCTTCTTCTGGGTCCCCTATAATTCGAATGTTGGTGCATTTAGTGTTGTCCCAGAGGTCTCTGAGACTGTCCTCAATTCTTTTCATTCTTTTTTCTTTATTCTGCTCCTTGGCAGTTATTTCCACCATTTTGTCTTCCATCTCACTTACTCGTTCTTCTGCCTCAGTTATTCTGTTATTGATTCCTTCTAGTGTATTTTTCATTTCAGTTATTGTGCTGTTTGTCTCTATTTGTTCTTTAGTTCTTCTAGATCTTTGTTAAGCATTTCTTGTATTTTCAAAATCGGTGCCTCCATTCCATTTCTGAGATTCTGGATCATCTTTACTATCATTACTCTGAATTCTTTTTCAGGTAGATTGCCTATTTCCTCTTTATTTATTTGGTCTTGTAGGTTTTTAACCTTGCTCCTTCATCTGTGACATATTGTTTTGCCGTCCATTTTCTTTTTTTTTTTTTTAATGAGTGGGATTGTGTTCCTGTCTTACTGGTTGTTTGGCCTGAGACTTCCAACACTGGAGTTTGTAGGCTGTTGTGTAGAGCTGTGTCTTGGTACTGAGATGAGGACCTCCTTGAGACCTCACTCCGATGAATATTCCCTGGGGTCTGAGTTTCTCTGTTAGTCCAGTGGTTCTGACTCAGAGCTCCCACTGCAGGAGCTTCAGACCGACCCCCCGCTCATGAACCAAGATCCCACAAGCCGTGTGGGGCAGCAAAAAAAAAAAAAAAAAAGGGAACAATAACAGACTAAAAAATAAAATTAGACTAGGAAACTAACAGATATGTTAGAAAGGATATAAAAATAAAAATATAGATGAATCAACAACCGGAAGGTACAACAGTACCACAACAGTAAAAAAAACTAAATGAGAAAAGCCTTTAAAGATGCTGTCCTCTTGTTTTAAGCTGTTTCGCACTTTTCCCGCATACCATCATTCTCCCAGAGGACTCTATGTATCTTGGCTCCCAGACTGACTTAGCTAGAGTATGTGATCCATATTCTCTAGTTGGTTATAAAGGCTAGTCTACTCTTTGGTGAAGTTCAGATTTTTTGCCTAGGCTAATATTTTTATCACTAGAGACCACAGAGTTCCTGCCCTTATAGAGCCTATGGTCTAGTTAATAGAGACCAACAATAAACATGTAAGTACATAAATAATAACATTTCTGATCGTAATGAGTGCTAAGAAGAAAATAAACAGAATGGTGACATAGTGATGGTGGATAGACAAGGCAGGCCTCGCTAAGGGAGAGACATCTGAGCTGCAGACTGCAGCAGTGTGAAGATCCAGGGGTAAGGCTTCCTGGCCAAGAGAACAGGTAATGCAGAATCTTGGAGGCAGGTACAAGCATGGCACATTTAAGGAAAACCAGGGTGGCTGGTGAGAGTAGTAGGAGATAAAGTCTCCCAGAGAGCTGGGCAGGAGCCACATTGCAAAGGGTTTTTGCAGGTCATGGCAAAGGCTGTGTATTTTATTCTACTTGCAGTGAAGCATAGGAGCAAAGTAAGGGATTAAGGAAGCTCTCCATCAGGCCACTGCTATAACCCAGGAGAAATGACAGTGCTCTGGATTCCAGCTGCAGTGAGAATGACAAGTTGTCAGGTTTCAAAGACATGTTGCTATGGGCTTTTTGACCATTTGGTGAGGGACAGAAGGGATGTGATGGTATAGGGTGAGGAAGGAACCCCAAATTCTGCTTTGAACATTAAAAGGCTGAATGCCTGCTAGACATCCAAGTGAAGAGGTGGCCTAGGTGATTGTTGCTCAGGAGAACCAGCCTGCACTTCTCACCTATGAACTTGAGCTATCACCCTCACAATATCCAGGTATTGTAGGCAGACAACTAAAATCTTGGGGGTGTTCTTTGGGCCCATTTATAAGTAGAGGTGACTGGCATGCTCGGAGCCCAGTGATGGGTTAAACTTTTCAGACTCAGGTTACCAGCTTCATCATCTTCTCTGAGCTTTCTTTAATGGTTCTTGCCCCCAGACGACGCTATACAAAAGTGAAAAATAGAGTCCTATTATTTTGGTAGTAAGCAACAAAAAGCTGGAAACTCATAGCAAGGAAACCAGCATAAATTCAAGCAAGAGAAGAAGAGAGCTGTACCCTGGCATTCACCACGAAGGTGTTGATGTCTCCTGGCTGCCTCACATTCTGTGATGCTGATTCAGGGACCCTGCCGGAGGGACCTGGCAGCTTCATGGGGCCAGGCCAGGATCTGTGGAATCACAGGATCTATAGAATCAGTACAGGATCTATAGTAGTGACTTGTAGGATCAGCCCAACGTACCCTGAAATCAGTCCTTAACTGTTGTGAGCCTAACGGTAGGAGTCCCCTCAGTGGAACAGATGCATCTGGTTACAAACAATTCCTTCCTGAAGCCCAGAGTAGGTCAGAGCACAGCCTCTGCTGACTCACTGTGCCCATGTCTGTCCAGTCAGACTCGGGCATGTGCTAATGAATGTGTTAGGACTGAAGCTTCTTGGGCTGAGATTCTCCATTTAGTTTGTTTGGCAAGCATAGAAGAATCAAGTTCAAGCATTAAGTTTATAAACACAGTATTAAGTGCTACCAAATAATAAGCCATACATAGATGAGGCTTTACGTCATCTATGAAAGAGGGCAGTGATATTTCAATGGCACTTCACTGTATCTCTGGTCCCACCTTTTAGTGAAGGAATTCAAAGCATAAAAATACAACAGTGATGAAATGTCAGAAAGTCTCTAATGACAAGTTTAATTATTCCCGTGTGTTACCACACCACAACATGCAACGGCGTCCTGCAGCCCTGCTCAGCAAAGGCCATCACGTGAATTCAATTTCAGTCCCCAAACTTAATCACTCTGGAATCTAGATAGACAAAAACCTGGCCTTTTTAGGCCCCAATTCAGGTCTCCCTAATTTCTCAGAACAGCCAGAATGCATCAGCCAGAAAGTTTGAGAAGAAAGAATATGATAGAGAAAGACATGATTGTCATGAGAGAAGTGGCAGTCTGCATTTAATATTTGTGTGCATTGCTACTTTCAGGGACAACTGCCAAGCACACCACAATGAGATTTTGACTTTGAGAAACGTGGAACACTTCTCATGATACAAGCTTGTTAGCTTTTTACTCAATGGTTTATAGGGTTTTAAATTTTTTATCTCATGTCTTTGTTCTTCTCTTTTCATAAAGAAATGTAGTGAGGGACAGTCGCAATTTAATACTGTGCCCGGGGTAATTTTCAGTAACGCTCCCTTTTACACCAAAGAAATGTCACTAGTTTGTATAAGTTACGTGGTCTTCTTGAGTACAGTTGCCTATTACTTGAACTGAGAAAGGAAAAGAGGGGAAAAAGGAAAATTATGTGCCAAGAGATGTACTACATATTTTGAATGTATTTTTCCTTCCATCTTCACAATCCAGTGAGGCCAATTTTTTCTCCCCCTCTCACAGATTGGACTCAGAAAGATAACTTTCCCAAAGTTACACAAATGGGCTTCAAACCCAAGTCTTTCTGGATCCCAAGCCATCAAAACTCAGGATTTTACTAGGTGAAGCACAGTTAGACTAAATGAGCAAGTCAGATTGTGCTAAAAATTAAGAAATGACATCCCTAGGACTTCCCTGGTGGCGCAGTGGTTGAGAATCTGCCTGCCAATGCAGGGGGCACGGGTTCGAGCCCTGGTCTGGGAAGATCCCACATGCCGCGGAGCAACT
Source organism: Eubalaena glacialis (assembly GCF_028564815.1). NCBI lineage: Eukaryota > Metazoa > Chordata > Mammalia > Artiodactyla > Balaenidae > Eubalaena > Eubalaena glacialis. The sequence continues at coordinate 4,850,776 of NC_083718.1, read as the reverse complement.
AAGCCCGTGCGCCACAACTACTGAGCCTGCGCGTCTGGAGCTTGTGCTCTGCAACAAGAGAGGTCGCGATAGTGAGAGGCCCGTGCACCGCGATGAAGAGTGGCTCCCGCTTGCCGCAACTAGAGAAAGCCCTTGCACAGAAACGAAGACCCAACACAGCCTAAATAAATAAATAAATAAAATAAAGGAATTCCTTTAAAAAAAAAAAAATGACGTCCCTAAATTCCTAAAACATAACCAACACTCTAAATTTCCTACCTATTTTTTTAAACAGAGCGCCCAGCAGCTCAGCTACTCTCCGTGAGCCTCTTTCATCACCAATTAAAGTATTCACAGCACACCTGTTGCAGGCACAAACCATTAAGACTCAGATCAACTCCCAAACAGTAGTGCCACCTGTCACTGTCCCAAGGCAGCATTTCTCCTCAAATAACATTAACCTGGTACTTACAGCCCGGTGCTTGCTGTGAGAGCCACACCTTACTCTGCCTTCTAACACAGATGTAAGAAGCATCAGCATCATCCTTCTTCCATCTTTCATGCCTGCGTTCCTGCTTAGCCATCCCACCTGGAAGACCTTCCATCTCCCTCCTGCCCATACTTGAAGGTCCTGCTCAGCTCTTGCCTCCTTCATGGAAACTCCTTCCACTGGTTTTGGGCCGCAATAATGTGGACCTTTGCGTTTCCATGGCACTTTTAGCCAATTTCCAGCTGTTTCATATTTAACTGCTCCTTGTTTTTTTTACATATAATAATTTAAGCACTTCTGACTATAAATACCTTAAGGGCAGGAAGTATGATTTCTGCTTTGCATGTGTGTGTGTCCTCTGTAATACCCACATAATTTGGGGGCCATCTGTATTTATTACTCACTGACTAATACAGTGATGGGATGACCACCAGGTAAAGAAGGGAAGAATGATAAATTGCATATTATCGCTATTCTGGATGTCACTGCTTTCAAGATGGGTCCATCTGTAAACTTTATTGTCTCCATAAGATTTTTTTTTCAATTTATTTAATTTATTTATGTTTGGCTGCGTTGGGTCTTTGTTGCTGCACGCTGGCTTTCTCTAGTTGCAGTGAGTGGGGGCTACTCTTCGTTGCGGTGCACGGGCTTCTCATTGTGGTGGCTTCTCTTGTTGCAGAGCACGGGCTCTAGGCATGCAGGTTTCAGTAGTTGTGGCTCGCGGGCTCTAGAGCGCAGGCTCAGTAGTTGTGGTGCACAGGCTTAGTTGCTCCGTGGCATGTGGGATCTTCCCGGACCAGGGCTTGAACCCGTGTCCCCTGCATTGGCAGGTGGATTCTTAACCACTGCACCACCAGGGAAGTCCCTCCATAAGATTTTGATAGAGAAAAGACATTTGGCTCAATATATAAAATTACACTTGAAAGAATACAAAAGCTAAAAGAGAAAATGAAAAAAATATTTAACATCAATATCAACTGAATAAGAGTTCTTCTGTGAAAAATTCAAATGGCTTAGAATGTGAGTACTTAATAAATTATTTTGTTACTTGAATAATTTGAGGAAGGGGAAGAGAGGAGAGAAGGTCCCCTAAGCAGGTCATAGACTCTTCCCCCGGAGGCATCATCTAATATGAGGTTCTGTCCTGCCACACTCTTCTCCTTCTCCCCTCCCCTAAATGTACCAAACCTACTCCTGTTTCATTCATTCATCTATTCAATAATAACAAATACTTGGAATGCTAATTTTCCTAGCTCCTAGGAGACTGAACTGCATAGACTTAGGATTTGTATTTAGAGAACCATTCAATTTATTGCAGTTTAAAAAAGCGTGTCTTCTGTATTTCCGCGAAGCCAGGTCGTGGTGGGGCTGCCCCTCATCACACCTGCAGCTTCCAGCCTGAGGAACCCGGGGCGGCAGGTGTGGCAATGTGGAGGCGGGGCTGTGAGGAGCAGTTTCCGGCTCAGAGGTGGAGGTTCCCCCTGCTGCTCCCGGGCTCATTGGTGCTCTCAGGGTGGTGTTGACGAAACGTAGGCTCCTGCCCCAGGGCCTTCTGAACTGGCGGCCCCTTCTCCCTCACGGCTTCTCAGGATAAGCATGAGTTTACAGATAGAGAAGCTAAGCTCTGACATTTAGGACTTCAGCAACCCACCCGTTCCTCAACAGAACTTTGACCAAGGTGACCAACAGCAGCTTTTACCCAGACAGAGGTAGTGCTTTGCTCTTTAGGCACAAAAAGCCCTACCCTTCCCTTGCTGACGAGTGTACCGAAGACTACATTCCCTTCAGCAGTGCACTGGGCAGACTCCTCTCTGCCTTTTGCCGTTACATTGAAGCCTTTATTCCCTCTGCATCAGGACACGGAGGGTGCGCTAATCACCATCCCTCACCATGCATTACACAAGCAGGTCCATCAGTTAGCATGCTCCCAGCACACCTGTTACCTGCAGGGCTTCAGAGCTACATTCAAAACCCTTGTCCAGGGCTTCCCTGGTGGCGCAGTGGCTAAGAATCTGCCTGCCAATGCAGGGGACACAGGTTCGAGCCCTGGTCCAGGAAGATCCCACATGCCACAGAGCAACTAAGCCCGTGCGCCACAACTACTGAGCCTGTGCTCTAGAGCCCATGAGTCACAACTACTGAGCCCGCGAGCCACAACTACTGAAGCCTGCGCACCTAGAGCCCGTGCTCTGCAACCAGAGAAGCCACCGCGATGAGAAGTCCACGCACTGCAACGAAGACTAGCCCCCGCTCGTCGCAACTAGAGAAAGCCCGTGCACGGCAATGAAGACCCAACACAGCCAAAAATAAATAAATGAAATAAATTTAAAACAAAAGACACTCATTAAATTCACATATTGGCAACTTATCCCTCAGTCATGTATCCAGAGGCAACAAAAAGCCCAAGGGAAAAAAAACAAGCTCCTTACACCCTGTAGTGCTTTAGCCCCAAAGGCCAACAGCCCCAGTTGTTTAAAACTATTCTGTTTCATCATTATGCGCCCCGTTTGGAAGTTCCAGTATAGTCGTAGCTGTGCCGCCCACCAGAATTACAGAGCAAGAGGGGATGCCAGCTGCAGGATGAGGGAAAGAGGGGGTAGGCAGTAGGGTGAGAGTCCTGCAGAATTGGAACCTTGAGAAGAGCAGTCTCCTTTGGTAAGAAAGCTGGAGAAGATACTGCAAGGAGGAAGTCCGGGGGAGAAATACCCTGCGTTCATCCTCCTTTCTTCCTTGGATCTCCCATTGAAGTTTCCTTGGGTTGGATCCAACAAAAAGGCAGAGGGCCCACGAGCTGAGTTGATGTAGCCTGTCCAATTCCGTCCCCCAGGGCAAGAAGCAGAGTGAAGGGTGGAAAAGTGATCTAGAGAGGCAAACAGAAGATATTCAGCCCATTGTCCATTTTGTATTGTACACACACTAAACTACCTCTTGTCCTTTTGAAGTAGACATGCTGTACGTCCTAAATTCTAAACTGAATTATATACTAAGGTAGGAACAGCACACTAGCTTGTTTAACTTCATCCTCTTTTTCACCCAGCATAAAGGTAGGCCTTGAGGGAAAAAAATCTTTTTGTTGGTATGCTGATTCATATTGTTTCTTCAAGCCCTCAGACCGGTTAGTCTAAGACTTGCCCTTTCTACTTCTGTATCCTCATGTCCCACACACTTAATTTGAATCACCCAAAGAATGTCAAATATCATGCTATCCTCTAATCTATCCTATATTTTCTCACCTCTGGGCCTCCTTGGGTAACGATGGTAAAAAAATTAATAAACAGGACCTTCAATTAAATAGATTCTGGAGACCAGAAGGGAGAGCTCTCATGCGCTGTAACAATAACAGAGCCCAACAGGAAGAAGAAAGACTCCTTTCCTGGAAGGACTCAGCCAATGAAAAGCCAAGGACTCTTTGTTTACGTAGCCCTCCCGACTTCCTTTTCCCCTGTATAAAAGAGTTGTCCTCTTCATTTTTGCTAGGGACTTGCACATGGCTCACTATGGTTGCAAATTTCAATTCTCTGCTGATCCCAAATAAACCCACGTTTGCTGGAGAAATAACTGGCAGTCTGTTTGCTTTAGGTCAACACAATTAAGTAACACTGAATCATACTGTATCACCAGGCTGGTCACTAAGTCTCAGAGTCCATATCTTCTCAATGGAAATGATACTCTCTACAATGTTCTTGTGCATGTACTGAAAGAATGAGACTCCTCCATGCATGCTCCCTCAGACTGTCATGTAAACACAGAAGAAAGAATAAAAACATATATCTCCAGTCCCTCCCAAAACCCCACAGCAATGATTGCAAAGAGGAAAAATGGCACACACACACACACACACACACACACACACAACTAGGAAAATATATGCCAGCATACAAAAAAAGAAATCTTGGAATGGAGAAGGGAACTGACTTAGCAGTCCAGAGAAAGCACAAATCTAAGCATCTAAGTCCAAAAGATGCAAATCAATTCTCAGGCCAGATTAATGGAAAGACAAAGGAATTAGAGGCAATGTGTGCCTCTGAAAACAGGGTGAGGCTGAAAAGAAGAGGGCTATTTGGAAGTCTTTTAAAAATGGCATTTGAACCCTGATCTCCCCCACCCCACGCAACAAAGCAAATGTGCTTTCCCAAAGAGAAGATACATTTACTCTGGAGCAACTGAGCCACAGGGGCTCTAAGACTAGAGTACATCAGGCATAGCTGATGTGCTGGGGAGGAGAGCAGGGGGAGGAGAGACTCCAGACTTAGAAGGAAGGTTAGAAAAGCTGACATGCTGAATACTGCAATCTCCAGTTCCCTTTCCCCAAAACACTAGCAGCCAGGGTGTATAACCTCCAAGCAGAAAAGAGAAGATGCTTCTCTAGGAAAGTGGACTAGCCCAAGGGAAAAGAGCCTTGCAAAACGGCCTGATGGTAAAGTCCACCAGGCAACAAGCTCCATCTGGGCACACAGAGCTTCTAATCAGCTTTGTAGTGCCTCACTCTTTAGTAATAATAATAATAACAATAATTGGATAGCAAAGGATCACCAACATTTGCAGAAAGTCTCTAACATAAGAGGCAGAGACAATATAAACAAAAGAAAGGAACAAAGAGGAAACAAGGAAAAAAAATTTAAGACATATAATTATTACACTCAGACAAGTTATTGAGTCTCTGAAGTAAAAACTAGGTACTGTATAAAAAAAAAAAAAAAGGAACATTTAGAGAATAAGAAAGAGCTCTTGAAAGTAAATAGCAAAAACAAAGTAAAAAAAGTACTTGGCAAAAGGATTGGGAGAAAAAGTTGAGAAAATATTCCTAATTAGCATAAAATCAGAAAGAGAAAGAGAATAGAGAAGAAAACTAGACTGTCAAGCCAGGAAGTTCAACATCTGAAAGAGAGAACAAAGGCATAAAGAGAAGATGTTATCAAAGAAATAGTAAGAGAGCATTTCCTAGAACTAAAGGACATGAGGTTCGAAACTGAAAGGGGCCACTCCCAGCTCATTGAGTAGAAAGAAACTCATTTCACATTTTCATGAAGATTCAGAACACCAGGGTTAATGTGAAGATTTTAAGTGTTCAGACATCAAAAACAAACAAAAAACCAAATTACATAAAAAGGACAGGACCCTCCCGTCCCTGAGTTTGGAAGACAATGGGAAAATGCCTTCAAAGCTCCATGGAGGGAATTCCCTGGCGGTCCAGTGGTTAGGACTTGGCGCTTTCACTGCCAGTGCCCAGGTTTGATCCCTTGGGGGAATTAAGATCCCACAAGCCGTGGAAATGATTCCTTTTCTAACATTTTATACTCCACCAAACTATCAGCCAAGGATGAGGAAAGAATAAAGACATTTTCAGAAACTCAAGGTCTTAAGAGTTTACCTCCCATACACCCTTTTTCAGAAAGCTACTAGGGAATGCTCCCCCACTGAAATAAAGTAGTAACCAAGAAAGAGGGAGATAGGGATCCAGGGACCAAGCGACACAACACAGGGGGAAAGTAAAAGGAATTCCCAGAATGATGGCGACAGAAATACCAAGATAACAGCAGTCAGCAGGCATAGAGAGAAACGAGAGTAGAGAGAACACAGGGGGAAAGTAAAAGGAACTCCCAGAATGATGGTGACAGAAACACCAAGATAACAGCAGTCAGCAGGCATAGAGAGAGACGAGAGCAGAGAGAACACAGGGGGAAAGTAAAAGGAACTCCCAGAATGATGGTGACAGAAACACCAAGATAACAGCAGTCAGCAGGCATAGAGAGAGACGAGAGCAGAGAGAACACAGGGGGAAAGTAAAAGGAACTCCCAGAATGATGGTGACAGAAACACCAAGATAACAGCAGTCAGCAGGCGTAGAGAGAGACGAGAGTAGAGAGAACTGAGGCCTCCAAGAGTTCTGTCTCTAAGGATAGTATAAGACTGATTGAAGAGCTAATATTTGTGACCCTGTTCAGAGGGGAATTAGTTTTAAGGTAATTGGTACAAAAACCAAGGGAATAAAAATAGGAGGCAACTATTTACATCAGGAGAAAGAAAAAGTTCATGAAACACAATATAGTCATAGAAAACCATGTGACTTAGCTGTGAATAATAGTTACACTGTCATCTTACTGCATGCTGATTTATCTAAAAATGGTAAGATAACTACCTAGGACAGGTGGAACGAGGGGACAGAGGACAGAGAAGATATCTGTGCAGGAGAGAAAAGTCCTCATCTACTATGGCAGGAAGTCAGCGGGGATGCCCCATGTTGAAGTCTGAGATGGAGATCATCACGCTGGACGTTTACGAGGGAATGTTCTTCAGAAGGGAAGGCACAGAGAAGATTGGGCGCAAGAAGTCGGGCTCTAATGGAGTCTCAAAGAGGGCCTCAGCCATCCCTTCAGGGCACCCTGATGCTGGATAGCTCTTCAACGTTGTCCTTGAATGTGGGCCTCCCCAGGAAGAGGCTGTGACCCGGGCAAAGCGGCACCGCCCCTTTGCAGAGGCAGTTTCTGAAGGTAACTGACACCTGAGGATGTCTGCCAGCAGCTCTCGTAGCAGGTGGGAGCCTAAGCCCTTCGTTCCTAACGGAGGAGCATCACAAGTGTCCACAATCAGGAATATCAGTAAAAGAAAAATCCAGAAATTTCAGACTAAGCACAATTTTTAGAATTAGGTAAATAGGCAAGATAAAATAGCTAAAAAAGAAGTGCGTAAGGTGATGGGAATAAGGAGTGGGGAGGAATGGGGCAGGTACTGCTGTTTTTCATCAGAAAGCTAAAAGTACTATAGGACTTTGAAATTAAAAGCTCTTCAGGTCAGAGCTTCGGCATGTGCGTGCATGCATGTACGTGCGTGTTTGTGTGTGTGTGTGTTAGTGTGTGTGTGTGTGTATGGCTAAGGAAGTAACCTTCAAGATGTATATCACTCTGTAAAGAGCATGGTCCTTAATTCTATTAGTAGTAGAGGTAACAGTGTCGAAAGGGCTAGAGGTAGAGTTTGGAAAAGGAAGGAAATGAGCAATTTAAAGCATTCTGCATAATAATAGGGAAGGGTAACGCTGTTGAACAGGAGTCATTTAAACACTTGCATAATAAAATGAAAGGCTAACTTGGCAGAAGCCTGGGGTAGATAGCTTTGCTAAGGAAGAGGCAGTTAGGAAGATAGTCCTCTTTCTCTTGAACGGTTAGGAAGCTAGACTCTGTCAGAACAAACATTTGCTTTGCTGCAAAGATGACCCTTTGGCACTCATGCTCAGGAAGTTCTTGAAGGCTAAACAGTAACTCAAGTGTGCTTCTCCACTCCGGCTTTTGATGAGATTTGGAGGGCTGTGCCTACCCCGGACTGGCCTGCTGAGGTTGTTCTAAAGCTGAACAACCAGGTTTAGGGATATTAACTGCCTGACAAAGGAGGCTCGGTCCTGGGATGATAACACACTCCGATAGGTACGAGGTTAGGAGTTCTCAAGGTAGGTGGAGTTTTTACACAGAATTTAAAAAAAGAAACCCTCTGGCAGGGAACTGGGACAGAAAACACTTAAGTTAGAAACTGAGCGCCTCCTCAAGGGGACTCTGGATAAACTGATCGGCTTCTTCGGCGTGTGAACACAGGAAATGTTGTGACCGTTTGGTCTCTTGAACATGGGAAGAAGTTCTATCTAAGGAATAGGTTTAAGTTGTCTCCTTCCCACGCCATTATGCCTTTTATTTTCTCTAAGCTGCAGTCTAGTTTGACACATGCGTTTCACTGTTAGGAGGTTCTCCTAGGCTGCCTGGCCGGTCTGGTCTCTACTATCACCGCAGGGTCTGCTATGACCCTCAGGGGTACTTTGCAGCCTACCTGCCCCAGCAAGGCCTCCAAACACCCGAGCCTTCTGGGCTTAGATAATTCTTAAGCTTGCTTCATTCTGGTGGAGCCGGGACAACGAACTTAACAGAAGACCAACAGAGCGGCTGTGTGCCCCTGCACGCCTCAGCCTCAGAGCGTCCCAGCCATGTCCAATTGGAGCTATTCTCTGATGACACTCGGGCCGGGGAATAGCCAGCATCTCTAAATTGAGTATCATGTAGGGTCTCAACAGGCAGCACATGGCACTCCCAAATTAGGATAAAGTTTAAGGAGGGTTTATTTACCAAGAGACTAATTGAAAAGGAGTGACAGTGTTGGGAAGCTACAAAGAATAGTGCGGGAACCTGGGCTACCAGCAGAAGGACTATCCCACCTCTAGAGCCTTTTGGCCTTTTGGACAATGACGGAGGTTATCAAAACCCAGGAGAGAAAGACTGAAAAGAGCAAATGGCTTCAGAAGAGGGATACAGTCACCTCAAGGCAATTTCATAGTGGAAGAGTCAGGGTTATCAATACCCTATCTCATTCTCCAGTCTCCTGTCAGGGATTCTCATTGGCCAAACCCTCCTAGAAGCCAGAGGGTGGAGGTGCTCGTTGATTGAACCCACTAAAGCTCCTGTCCTAGGGAGCAGGGGATGGGTGGTGTGAAGAGGCAAATGGAAGACCTCCAGCACACCTGACACAACTCGGGATTCTGGTAACTGCCCGGAGTTAGTAAGCAGCTTCAGTTGTGAGTGATTAATGCAAGTCTTAACACAGAGTTTCTCTAACTGAGGCGTGAGTTTCCATGTGAACACTTCCGAAGGGTATACAGGCACAGACGGTCGTAGGAGAATAGATTTCTAGTTTTTCAATTTCCACTGAAATTGTACCCGTTTCTAAAGTGTTCAGCTTGAAAATGAGCCTGTCACTTTGCAAAGGAAAGGATCACACCTCACACTCCAAAATCTTAATAAAGGGTATTTTACAAGGATATACAGATTTCTGGGGTGCCAAATAAAGGAGGAGCATTCCTTAATGAGGAAGCCTCATAAACCTTGGGGGTTTCCTGCCTTTTCCTTTCTTACACATATTTCTGTTAATGCAAAGCCTGCTGGAAACAGTGTTTTGGCCCATATTGGGATATTATGAACTGAAATATATGAAAGGGGGGGGTGGGAGTGGTGACAATTTTTGTTCTGTGACGTTGCCTTTTCCTGTATTTAAATGAGAGTAATTCTTTTTTTGAGTAATTCTTTTTTTTCTGGCTGTTCTCAACATTCATCCCTAGGATGTGCCGTTAGCTGAAAAGAAACGTACCTTTGAACAGCTTACAAGCCATAAGTTAGTGATGTTAATTCTTTTAAACGTAGTAGAAATATTTTGTGTTAGGAAAACTTACCCACACTCTGGAAATAGAGCAAAATGATGATAGGATATCCTTTCAAGATCGTCCTGGAGCATTGTCTTACAGGCCAACCTAAGGGATATATATCTGACACATCGATATCTATAGCTGATAAATGATTCATACCCAAAATGTTTAAAAATCTCCTACTAATCAATTTTTTTAAAGTAAACAACCCAAAAAATGGACAAAAGACTTGGACAGGCACTTCATTAAAAGAAGATATCCAGCTGGATAGTCAGCACGTGAAAAAGTGTGCAACATTATTAGTCACAAGGAAATGCAAATTAACACCACAGAGATTTCACAATACACCCAACATGAGGCTAAAATTACGAAAAGATTGATAATAGCAAGTGTTGGAAAGGATTTGAAACACCTGGAACTCCCATACATTGTTACTGGGGATGTAACTTGGTACAACCACTTTGGAAAACTCCTTGGCAGAATCTGCTAAAATATAACACGCACAATACCTTATGCCATTGAAATTCCACTTCTAGGTGTACGCCCAGGAGAAATTACCATACGTGTCCATCAAAACACATGTACAAGAATGTTCATAGTCACTTTATCCATCAGAGACAAAACCTGGAAACAATCCAAGTATCAGTCCACAGGAACCAATATAAATCTCTTTTGGTATATGTGTACGATAGACTACTACTCAGCAATATAAAGAATAAACCACTGCTATGCGCAACAACACAGGTGAATTTTATAGGCATGGTGTTAAGCAAAAGAATGCAGACACACACAAAATACATTCTGTATAATTCCATTCATATAAAGATAAAGAATAGGGATATCCAATCTATGGTGACAGAGGTGTGAACAGGGTTTCTCTACAGAGGAAGTAATGACTGGGAGGGGACATAAGGAAACCTGCTGGAGTGCTGGAAATGTTCTAATCTAGATCTAATTGGTGGTTACATGGGAGTATGCATATGTAAAAATGGACTGAACTGTGCTCTTAAAATTTATGCACTTTATAGTATGTAAGTAATACCTGAAAAAGATTATCAACTAGAGAAATATGTAATACAAAGCAAGAAGAGGGTAGTCACTTTGCTTTCTCTAGAATTTAGAACCAAGAAGACTACGGTTACAAGTTTGGATTTTGTCCTAAAATTTTTGGATTTTCTCCACATCTCTTTCCCAGATACAATTTTGGACCGATGTCTCAAAACTCTTAATATATGCAGACTAACAGGTTTTTGCATTCCTTTTAAGTAGCTGGTTGTGATAGAGCTGCTTGTTAATCAGATTCAATTTCATTCATATGTATCATAATTTTTTTGTTTTGTTTTGTAAATATGTTGCACCCAACAAAATGTGATTGGTCTAAAATATTTATAATATATATTAAAGGATTCAAATTTTTTTCAAGTGGAAAGACCCTCAATGGAGGGTCTTAAGCAGGGAAGTGACATAAATTAACAATATAAGAAAATTATCTGGCTTCAGGGTAGACAGTTCACTTTAAATGGGCAAGAGTAGAAACAACACGACCAGTTAGAAAGCCATTGTAATAATCCAGGACTTTTTTCAATAATTTAGAAGTTGTGATAATTCCAAGAAAGATGTGGCTGAACTGTCCCTTTATTTTGTCTATAAAAAAAAAGAGTTTCATGAACATTTAATACTATAAACAAAATTAGAAGACAAAGCTTAAACTATTATACAGTACAAAGTATTTTACATACTTTGGAAGCAATCCCATTCTCGTAACTTCTCTGCTGTTATAAACAATTATTTATTTATTTATTTATTTAACTTTTTAAATTTTTTAAAAATTAATTAATTTATTTATTTATGGCTGAGTTGGGTCTTAGTTTCTGTGCGAGGGCTTTCTCTAGTTGCGGCAAGCGGGGGCCACTCACTATCATGGCCTCTCTTGCTGCGGAGCACAGGCTCCAGACGCGCAGGCTCAGTAGTTGTGGCTCACGGGCCTAGTTGCTCCGTAGCATGTGGGATCTTCCCAGACCAGGGCTCGAACCCGTGTCCCCGGCATTAGCAGGCAGAGTCTCAACCACTGCACCACCAGGGAAGCCCCACAATTATTTATTTTTGAAAGTATGTTCTTGCAAGACTTTGGGCAACAATTTGTCCAGTAGTTCATGTACATGCAATACCTGGCACATACTTGCCCTCAATAAATGTTTACTAAATTAAAAAAAAAAAGATTATCACATACGCATGCTTTTTTTTTTAATTAAAAAAAAATATTTTTGGCCGTGCCTCATGGCTTGTGGGATCTTAGTTCTCCAACCAGGGATCAAACCCAGGCCCACAACAGTGAAAGCACCGAGTCCTAACCACTGGACCAGCAGGGAATTCCCTTTTTTCTCTTTTCTAACTGCCACAAAGTTAATGTTTTCTACATCCCCAAATTATCATAGAGGTTCACAATTTAAGATGAGAGAAGAACTCGGCTTGTAATGACAGATGTGTTCTAGAAGTATCACAGCCTCTTGAAGGTGGAAAGTCCTAATAGTTGGTTATGAAAGTATGAACATACAAAAATCAGTAAGGAGGAACCCTTGGTCCATAACACACACACAATTTCTTTTATATTCACAGGCTTAGCCTTATTTCCTAAGGCCTTACTTATTTTCTTATTTCCACAAAACAGAAGGATGAGGTGGAGATGGCGGAGCATGAGAGAGAACTTCCAGAGCAGAGAGTCAGGGTTCCAAGGGGCACATTTTTAGACATTTCTCACCTTAAGGAGTAGGCCACTCCAGCCCATGAGGGAGGGGCTGGTGTTGGTACAATTCTGGGAGCGATCATTATGGGGCAGATGGGACAATTCTAGCTATACGTTGAGACAGTTCCTGCAATCCTCAGCCAAGTTGCGCAGGGCGCAGGTTTCCAAGAGAGCGTTTCAACTTCCCTGACCAAGGTTACTACTTTTTTTAAAAAATTTATTTATTTGTTTATTTTTATTTTCGGCTGCTTTGGGTCTTCGCTGCTGCACGCATGGGCTTTCTCTAGTTGCGGCGAGCCGGGGCTATTCTTCACTGCGGTGTGCGGGCTTCTCATTGCGGTGGCTTCTCTTGTTGCGGAGCACAGGCTCTAGGCTCGCGGGCTTCAGTAGTTGCGGCGCACGGGCTTAGCTGCTCCGCGGCATGTGGGATCTTCCCAGACCAGGGATCGAATCCGTGTCCCCTGCATTAGCAGGCGGATTCTTAGCCACTGCGCCACCAGAGAAGTCCCCAAGGTTACTACTTCTAAGCAGGAATGCAGGTGACCTAAACCATGATATACGCATATTGAACACAAAGGTTTATTATCAACACCACTTAGCCAACATCTCCAGTACCCTAGAAGCACTTAAGTATGTGGGCTTTGTTTTACCTTTTTATCCATGACTTGAATTCTTTCCTTCATGATTTAATCTTTCCTCTGCAGCAAGAAAGTTTTGCACAGACTGACACCCCTGCGGAGAGTTTCTTTTTAAAATGTAGCTAACTAAACCATGTGTTGCTCTGCTTCTAATTACAAGTTACTTCATTTGTATCTTTTCTTGTTTTCCCCCCTAGCTTTATTGATATATAATTGACATATAACATTGTATAAGTTTGATTTGATACACTTATATATTACAAAATGATTACCACCATAGCATTAGCTAACACCCCCATTATGTCACATAATTACCATTTCTTTTCCGTGATGAGAACATTTAAGGTCTACTCTCATAGCAACTTTCAAGTTTATAATAGAGTATTATTAACTATAATTATTGATAATCAATTATATGTAACATAAATATTATTATGTAACAATACACTATTATTAATGATAAACCATCCCGTACATTAGAACCCCAGAACTTATTCATCTTATAACTGGAAGCTTGTACCCTTTGACCCACATATCCCCATTTCCCCACCCCACAGCCCCTGGTTACTACCATTTTACTCTCTGTTTCTGTAAATTTGGCTTTTTTGAATTCCACACACAAGTGAGATCACACAGTATTTGTCTTTCTCTGACTTACCTCACTTAAGCATAATGCCCTCAAGGTCTATCCATGTGACTGAAAATGGCAGGATTTTCTTCTTTCTCATGACTGAACAATACACCATGTTGTATATGTGTGTGTGTGTGTATATATATATCACATCTTTTTATCAGTTCATCTCTTGACAGACACTTCGGTTTTTTCCCCGTATCTGGGCTCTTAATAGTGCCGCAATTGTATCTTTTGTCATTTTAATATAATTAACATGGGGAGAAGGCCTTTGCCAAGGCAAACGGGAGTGGAGGATTTTTAATTCAGTCTTTATTGAAATCCTAATCTACTTGGGTATTTGGTTCACCTTATCTCTGGGGTTCAAAGAAACTAAAACATACTAGAGTTTCTCCTCCTGATTTTGTCTTTCTCCCCCAACTTGGTAACTCATGAATATTCCTTTGCATTCACAAATTCTCTTTCTAGTCATTAACTCTGGTACACTGTCCTCTGCTGTTAGTTCTGACCAAGGCTACCAATTCAACAAAAGGCATCTGCAGCAGGCTGAGACCTCAGGGCAGGAACTTGGAGGTGGTATGCAGCAGTGCAGTACACAGTCACCCCTGACCAGCCCACAGCCTAAGTCAAGACAGTAAACCGGGGTGGGGGGGGGGCTGGGGTGGAATGGGAAAGGGGATTTTTAAATATTGCTCACCAATTAGGCAAGTATCACCTTTCAAATTTATCAGTTACTTTCTATGAATCCTTTAGCAAAACAGAAGAAAAAAATATATATATATATAATATACACATATATACACACAAATAACTACTCCCTAATTTATCTCGTTTCTAAATTTTTGTATATAGTATTTTCCAATTTTGTGACTCATTGTACAACTGATACATTCTATCTAGAACTATAATACTGCGAAGGCCAAAGTATTAGACCACTTTCTACTTTAAGGCAGAGTTTAAGTATTTCCTATCTAATCTGTACAAAACTAATACAGTATTTATAAGTTTTAAAATCTTGCTATCTGGGTCTTTGTTACGATTTACACATGGCTTCAGAGTCCCTGAGGAGGATCTAATTTCCCTGAGGTGGATTTCAGCATAAACCCCAGGATCAGATAATCCCCACCCAGATGCTACCATGCTGCTGCTCTGGGATTTGGTATTTAACCTGGGGGCTGTGTCCATATTCTAATTTAGGGGAATACTTGCTGGCAATCAAAGTTTTCCTGGACTTTCAGTTAATTCTCATGCTTTTCTTTATTTCTGGTCCTAATCCATGTGCTTAATGTTTGTTTGCTGGGTTGAAGAACGGCTATATACTAGTGGGAAAGGAACGACACAGGATATAGATGAAAACATTTAGGAAAATCAGGGAAAGATGGAGTCCAGAGAACATTTATGTGTCTTGTATTTGTCTATTCTTGCATTTTTCCTCTATCTACTTAGTTGGTCAAATAAGTCTTGTCCAAATTTAGATCAAAAACAAGTTTAATTAAAATAGAGATCAAGAAGGTTAATGAAATAGCAACTTTTACCATTGAAAATTCTCTACATGTTCTATGTCTACTGATTCCTTTACTAGACTGTATTTTATTGTATTTACTTATTTATTTTTTATTGAAGTATAGTTGACTTACAATATTATATTAGTTTCAGGTGTGCAATAGAGTGATTTGATATTTTTGTAGATTACACACCATACAAACTTATTATAAAACAGTGACTATATTTCCTGTGCTGTACATTACATCCCTGTGACCTATTTATTTTATAACTGGTAGTTTATACCTCTTAATCCCCTTCACCTATTTTGCCCCTCTCCCCACCACTCTCCCCTCTGGTAACCACTTGTGTGTTCTCTGTATCTGTGATTCTGTTTCTGTTTTGTTGTATTTGCTGATTTGTCTTGTTTTTTACATTCTACATATAAATGAAAACAGACAGTATTTGCCTTTCTCTGACTTTTTTCCCTTAGCATAATACCGTTTGGGTCCATCCATGTTGTCCCAAATGGCAAGCTTTCATTCTTTTCATGGCTGAGTAATATTCCATTGTGTGTGTGTGTGTGCGCGCGTGTGTGTGTGTATATATACATACACATGCCAAATCTTCTTTATCCATTCATCTGTCAATATGCACTTAGGTTGATTCCATATCTTGGCTGTTGTAAAAAAAAAAAAAGCTGCTATGAACATTGGAGTATATATATCTTTCAGAGTTAGTGTTTTTTGTTTTCTTCAGATAAATAACCGGGAGTAGAATTGACGGCTTGTATGACAGTTCTATTTTTCAAGGAAACTCCATACTGTTTTTCACAGTGGCTGCACCAACTTACAATCTTACCAACAGTGAACAAGAGTTCCCATTTCTCCACATCCTTGCCAACATTTAATCATTTCTTGTCTTTTTGATGATACCCATTCTAACAGGTATGAGGTGATATCTCGTGATTTTGATTTGCATTTCCCTGATAGTTAGTGATATTGAGCATCTTTTCTTTTCCCTGTTGGCCTTTGTATGTCTTCTTTGGAAAAATGCCTATTCAGGTCCTCTGCCCATTTTTTAATCAGATTTTTTTTTTCTATTGAGTTGTATGAGTGCATTATATATTTTGGATATTAACCCCTTTAGACGTATCATTTTGCAAATATCTTCTCCCATTCAGTAGGTTGACTTTTGTTTTGTTGATGGTTTTCTTCACTGTGCAAAAGCTTTTTAGTTTGATGTAGTCCCATTTGTTTATTTTTGCTTTTGTTGCCCTTGCCTGAGGAGACATATCCAAAAAATATTGCTAAGACCGTTGCCAAAGAGGGTACTGCCTAAGTTTTCTTCTAGGAGATTTACAATTTCGGGTCTTATATTAAGTCTTTAATCCATTTTATTTTTATATGGTATGATATACATCTAGTTTCATTCTTTTTTACGTGTAGCCATCCACGTTTCCCAACACCACTTATTGAAGAGACTGTATTTTTCCCCATTGTATATTCTTGCCTCTTGTTTTCATAGATTCGTTGAAAATATGTGCATGGGTTTATTTCTGGGCTTTCTATCCTGTTCCATTGATATATGTGTCTGTTTTTGTGCCAGTAACATGCTGCTTTGATTACTGTAGCTTTGTATTATAGTCTGAAGTCAGGGAGCCTGATACCTCCAGCTTTGTATTTCTTTCTCAAGACTGCTTTGGCTCTTTGGGATCTTCTGTGGTTTCATGTGAATTTTAGGATTATTTGTCCTAGTTCTGTGAAAAATGCCATGGGTATTTTGATAGGGATGGCATCAAATCTGTAGATTGCCTTGGGGAGTATGTTCATTTTAACAATATTGATCCTTCCAATAAGAACACATTATATCTTTCCATCTGTTTGTGTCATCTTCAGTTTTTTTTAATCAGTGTCTTATAGTTTTCTGAGTACAGGTCTTTTACCTCTTAGGTAGATTTATTCCTGGGAATTTTATTCTTTATGATGCAATGGTAAATGGGATTGTTTCCTTAATTTCTCTCATAGTTCATTGTTAGTGTATATAAATGCAACAGATTTCTGTATATTAATTTTGTATTCTGCAACTTTACTGAATTTAATGATGAGCTCTAGTAGTTTTCTGGTGCGTATTTAGGATTTTCTATGTGCAGTATGATGTCATTTGCAAATAGTGACAGTCTTATTTCTTTCTTTCCAATTTGGATTCCTTTTTATTTCTTTTTCTTCTCTGATTGCTGTGGCTAGGACTTCCAATAATATGTTGAACAGAAGTGGTGAGAGTGGGCGTCCTTGTCTTGTTCCTGATCTTAGAGGAAATGCTTTCAGCTTTTCACTGTTGAGTATGATGTTAGCTGTGGGTTTGTTATATATGGTCTCTATTATGTTGAGGTAGGTTCCCTTATGCCCACTTTCTAGAGAGTTTTTGTCATAATGGATGCTGAATTTTGTCAAAAGCTTTTTCTGCATCTATTGAGATGATTATATGATTTTTATTCTTCAATTTGTTAATGTGGTGTATCACATTGATTGATTTACAGATATTGAAAAACCCTTGCATCCTTGGGATAAATCCCACTTGATCATGGTGTATGATCCTTTTAATGTATTGTTGGATTAAATTTGCTAATATATTGTTGAGGATTTTTACATCTATGTTTATCAGGTATACTGGCCTATAGTTTTCTTTTCTTGTAGTGTCTATGTCTGATTTTGGTATCAGGGTAAATCTGGCCTCGTAGAGTTTGAAAGTGTTCCCTCCTCTTCAATTTTCTGAAATAGTTTGAGAAGTATAGGTATTAAATCTTCCCTAAATGTTTAGTTGAATTTCCCTGTGAAGCTATCTGGTGCTGGACTTTTTTTTGTTGGGAGTTTTTTTTTTACTACCTATTTAATATCATTAATTGTAATCAGTCTGTTTAGATTCTCTATTTCTTCCTGATTCAATCTTGGAAGATTGTATGTTTCTTAAAACTTACCCACTTCTTCTAGTTTGTCCAATTTGTTGGCGTATAACTGTAGTATTCTCTTATGATTGTTTGTATTTCTGTGATACCAGTTGTAACTTATTCGCTTTTGTTTCTGATTTTATTTACTTGGGCTCCTCTCTCTTTTTTTCTTCATGAGTTTGGCTAAAGGTTTGGCAATTTTTTTATCATTTCAAAAAACAAGCCCTTAGTTTCATTGATCTTTTCTATTACTTTTTTGGTCACAATTTTATTTATTTCTGCTCTGATCTTTATTATTTCTGTCATTTTACTAACTTCGGGTTTTGTTATTTTTCTAAATTATTTAGGTGGAAAGTTAGGCTGTTTATTTGAGATTTTTCTTATTTCTTGATATCTATATTGCTATAAATTTCCTCTTAGAACTGTTTTTGCTGTGTTCCATAGATTTTAGAAAGTTATGTTTTTATTTGCATTCATCTCAATGTATTTTTTTCATTTCCTCTTTGATTTCTTCATTGACCCATTGTTTTTTTAGTAGCATATTGTTTAGTCTCCTTATGTTTGTGATTTTTTCAGTTTTCTTCCTATAATTGATTTCTAGTTTCATACTGTTGCAGTCAGAAAAGATGCTTGATATGATTTCAATCTTAAATTTATTGAGACTTATTTTGTGGCCTAGCAGGTGATCTATCCTGGAGAAAGTTCCATGTGCACTTGAGAGGATTGCGCATTCTGCCATTTTTGGATGGAATGGTGAGAATATCTATTAAGTCCATCTGGTTTAATGTGTCATTTAGTGCCAGTGTTTCCTTATTGATTTTCTGTCTGGACGATTTGTCCATTGATGTAGGTGGGGGGTTAAAGTTCCCTACTATTATTGTATTACTGTCGACTTCTCCCTTAATGTCTGTTAATATTTGCATTACACATTTAGATGCTTCTATGGTAGGTGCATATATGTTTACAAATGTTATATCCTCTTCTTGGATTGACCTCTTTATCATTATATAATTCCCTTCTTTGACTTTTTTTATAGACTTTGTTTTAAATTCTATTTTGTCTGATATGAGTATTGCTACTCAGCTTTCTTTTTGTCTCCTTTTGCATGAAATATCCTTTTCCATCCCTTCACTTTTAGTCTGTGTGTATTTTAGCTCTGACGTGAATTTCTTGTAGGCAACATATATGTGGGTCTTGTTTTTTAATCCATTCAGACATTCTTTTCATTGGAGCATTTAGTCCATTTACATTTAAGTGATTATTGATAGGTATGTATTTATTGCCATTTTGTTACTAGCTTTCTGGTTATTTTTGTAATTCTTCTCTGTTCTTTTCTTCTTTTGGTCTTTTCCCTTGTGGTTTGATGCTTTTCTTTAGTGCTGTATTTGTGTTCCTTTCTCTTTGTTTTTGTGTATCTATTGTAGGTTTTGGTTTGTGGTTATCATGAGGTTCAGAAAGATCAACCTCTGTATATATCTGTTTTAAACTGATGGCCATTTAAATTCAAACACATTCTAAAGGCTCTACATTTTTTTACTCTCCCTCCCACATTTTATGTTTTTGATGTCAGAGTTTACATCATTATGTTTATCCTTTATGGTTTATTGTAGTTATAGTTGATTTTACAACTTTTTGTCTTTTAACCTTCATTCTAGATTTTTAAGTGGTTAATCCAGTGCCTTTACTGTATACTTATCTTTACCAGTGAGATTTTTTCCCTTCATATATTTTCTTATTTCTTGTTATGGCTTCTTCTTTTTCTCTTAAAGAAGATCCTTTAACATTTCTTATAAGGCTGGTTTAGTATCGCTGAACTCTTTTAGTTTTTACTTGTCTGGGAAACTTTATCTCTCCTTCAATTCTGAATGATAAGTTTGCTGAGCAGAGTATCCTTGGTTGTAGATTTTTTTCCTTTCAGTACGTTAACTATATCATGCCACTATCTTCTGACCTGCAAAGTTTTGGCTGAAAACTCAGCTGATAGACTTATATGGTTTCCCGTATATGTGACTCTTTTTCTCTTGCTGTCTTTAAAATTCTCTCTTTATCTTTAACTTTTACCATTTTAATTATGATATGTCTTAGTGTGGATTGCTTTTGGTTCATCTTGTTTGGAACTCTCTTTGCTTACTGAGTCTGGATATCTGTTTCTTTCTTCAGGTTAGGGAAGTTTTCAGCCATTATTTCATTAAATGTGTTTTCTGTCCCTTTCTCTCTCTTGTCCTTCTGGGATCCCTATAAAGTGAATGTTAGCGTGTCTGATGATGTCCCAAAGGTCCCTTAAACTATCTTCATTTAAATAAAAAAATAAAAATAAAGGGAATTCCCTGGTAGTCCAGTGGTTAGGACTCCATGCTTCCAACCAAACCGCAGGGGGCCCGGGTTTGATCCCTGGTTGGGGAACTAAGATCCCACAAGCTGTGTGGCATGGCCTAAATACACACATAAATAAATAAATAAATAAATAAATTTTTCTTTTTGCTGTTCTGATTGGGTGATTTCCACTACTCTGTCACTTATGCATTCTTCTGTATCACCTAATCTGCTGTTAATTCCTTCCAGTGTATTTTTCGTTTCAGTTATTATATTCTTCAGCTCTGACTGGTTCTTTCTTATATATTCTAAATCTTTATTGAAATTATCACTATGTTCCTCTATTCTTTTCCTGAGTTTGGCAACCATTTTAAAGACTATTTCTTTGAACTCTTTATCAGGTAAATTATTTATCTTCATTTCACTAGGATTTTTTCCTGGGGTTTTATCTTATTTTTTTCATTTGGAATATTCCCCTGTCTTATCATTTTGTTTGACTTTCTGTGTTTGTCTCTATGAAATGAGGCCAAACAGTTACCTATCCCAGTCTTGAAAGTGTGTCCTTGTGTGGGAATATCTTTACGCTGTTTAAGTGTGCCCAGTCGCTTTGGGAGCTGGATCAGAAGCAGTCATGCGCTTGGGCTTTTTCTGGGTGCACCAGGGTGTCACGTTTGTGGCTGCAGGGCTGGAGCCAGAGCCCACTGAGGGCTGGCCAGAGCACAAAGCACTTTTCAATATGCTGCCTCCGTGGTTGGACTGGGAGCAGGCAAGTCTGTGCATGAGCCCTTCAAGCGCAGAGTCTCTGTTTCCTACAGCCCTTGGTTCTGTCAGTCGTAAGACCCAGCCAAGGGGGCTCCTCTCCCTGGTGCCAGACCCCAGGGCTGGGGTGCCCAATGTGGGGCTCAAGCCCCTCACTCCTTAGGGAGGATCTCCAAGCCTGCGATGTCCCCCTATTCTTCTTAGGCACCTGTGGCGGCGTGGGTGCTGACTAGATCACTCCTCTTCCCTTCCTACCTGTTTCGATGTGGGTTTTTTCTTCATATCCTTAGTTGTAAAAGAGCCGTTCTGCTGGTCTTCAGGTCATTCTCAGAGAGAGTTGCTCTATATGTGGTTGTAGTTTTGGTGTGTTCATGGGATGAGGTGAGCTCGGGGTTTTTCTCCTCTGTCATCTTGATCCCCACTCCCTTACTAGACCATAGTTTTCAAATGTACGTAAAAGAGACTCAAGAATTACTTGTTGGGCTTCCCTGGTGGCACAGTGGTTGAGAGTCTGCCTGCCGGTGCAGGGGACACGGGTTCGAGCCCTGGTCTGGGAGGATCCCATATGCCGCGGAGAGCCTGGGCCTGTGAGCCACGACTAGTGAGCCTGCGCATCTGGGGCCTGTGCTCCGCAACAAGAGAGGCCATGACAGTGAAAGGCCCGTGCACCGCGATGAGGAGTGGCCCCCACTTGCCGCAACTGGAGAGGGCCCTCGCACAGGAATGGGGACCCAACACAGCCAAAAATAAATAAATAAATAAATAAATAAATAAATTAATTAATTTTTAAAAAACAAATTTAAAATAAAAAAAAAGAATTACTTGTTTCCTGAATTTCAGCACAAAAAGCCACTCTTCTCCATCTGATATTGAGAGTGGCAAATTTTTGCCAACCCCAAGGGAAAAGCACGGTCTTGGAATATAGAGTGAACTATATGGAGCTTAAAAATGATGGGTACCAAAATAAAATAAAGAAAATAGAGCAAATGGGAAAATTAAAATGTGGAGAAAGACAAGCTGCACGATAAATATGGTATCACTAAAATAAATGTGATACATAAAAAGTAGCTTGTATGAGGACTTAGTTGAATTCAACCTGTGTTTATTCATTCTTATGCAGTAGAATTTAACATACAAAACGTGTCATCTTTAGTGTTAAAATGAAACTACGTATCAAAATAGAGACTTTATTAAAAAATAAACATATAAGTAGAACTTAAAATAGCTCCTTCTTAAAGGATCACATTCAATATTGTATTAGTTTTCTATTGCGGCTGTAACAAATTACAAACTCGGTGGCTTAAGCAACACAAAATTATTCTCTTATAGTTCTGGAGGTCAGAAGTCTAAAACGGATCTTCCAGGGCTAAAACCACTGTTGACAAATCTGTGTCCCTCCTGGAGGGAAAGAGAGTCCATTACTTTGCTGATGACTGTTCTGGGGAGAGTTCGCTCCTTTTCTTCCCAGCTCCAGAGACCATCTGCATCCCCTGGCTCATGGGCAGCTTCCTTCACCTTCAATCTCTCTCCTTCTCTCTGACCTCTTTTTTCCTGTCCTCCTATCTCCTTCTCTGACTCTGACCTTCCTGCTTTTTCCTCTCGTAAAGACCCTTGTCATTAAATTAGGCCCACCTCTATAATCGGGGATAATTTCTCCATCTCAAGGACTTTTAACTTAATCACATCTGCAAAGTCCCTTTTCCTATGTTAGATAACATACTAAACAGATTCCAGGGGTTAGGATATAAAATCTTTAGGGGAGGGTGTCATTATTCTGCCCACCACAGGTATATTCATATTCTTAAATGAAATACAGTAGAATATGCTTACTAAATACTATGGATTTTAAAGCATTCAACTCTAGCTTTCTAGAACAATCAGTAAAATCCTGACATAGTTTTAAAAATAGATTATATCATAACATTACACATGCTCTATGACCCAACCATTCTGCTCCTAAATATGTACTTAAAACATTATATATGTTATGTTCATCAAAGCCATATACTCAGATGTTTACAGCAGCACTCTTCATAATAGCCTGAAACTAGGAACTACCTAAGTGCCCTCCAATAGTTGAATGAATAATTAGTGGTGTATTCACATATGGGAATATAATCTAATAACGGAAAAAAAAATCTAAATCTACACACAGCGATATGGATGAAGCTCATAAGTACCATGTTGAGCAAAAGAAACCAAACACAAAAATAAAATATAATATATTATTCCACTTATATGAAATTCACAAACAGGCAAAGTTAGTCAGAAGGGTGTTAACCTTAATAGGAAGTAGTGATTAAAAGGAGACCTGACAGGAAATTTTGAGGTTCTGGCAACATCCTATTTCTCGATCTGGGTGAAGTTTATCTGAATATGTTCATTTTGGAAAATCTATCAAGATGTACACTTACAATTTATGCATAATTCTGCATATGCTTTTTATTTTAATAAAGAATTTACATAATTAAAAAGTAATGTTCTCATTTTTCTTAAAATATAAGTGAATACAAACAGAGGCTTCTCTCAGGTTGTAAAAATTAATGCCAAAGGTTATTACTTAGACTTTTTAAATGCTATTTATATGTTCAAATTATATGCAGTATACCAAGAGAAATAAGCAAATTAGCTATCCCAATTTCATATTTGTCACAAATAAGGCTACAGTTGGAATACTATCTTAAATATAAAGTTTATGAAAAGTCTAAGAAATGGTTAAGAATTAGCAAATAAATTTTGACAGTAACTTCTCTTGTTCTAATCCAGGTATTAACAATTACAATATTAGTATTTATGTAGTAGAACAGAGCAAAGAGCTTTTACACAACAATATCCAAAAGGACTTGACTGGGTTTATTCATTCAGCAAATAGCTATTGATCTTTTTTTTTTTTTTAATCTACCAGGCAGTGGGGATAAAATAAAGAAAAACAAAGATGAGTCTTTGTCTTGACAAAGCTTATAGTATTGTAGGTGAGACCAAAAAGTAAATGAACAAGTGATAACTGGGAAGGGATAACAAGTTCTATCAAGTGACCAAACAACATGCCTGAATCTTAAATGCATTTTGCTAAGTGAAATAAGCCAGTCTGAAAGGCTCCAAAATGTTTGGTTCCATTTATAGGACATTCTGAAAAAGGCACAACTATAGAGATGATAAAAAGATCAATGGTTGTCAGGGGTTCCCAGGCGGGCGTTCAGTAGGTGAGGCACAAGGGATTTTTTTCAGGCTGGTGAAACCATGACAATGATGCTATAAAGGTGAATACGTGACTATGCATTTGTCAAAAATATAGAACATTACAGCACCGAGAGCGAACTTTAATGTATTTCAATTTAAAAAAACAAATATTTAGGAGGTCAGGAGGACCAGGATGGAATGCAGAATGTGACTGAGAGAAACTGACTGCAACATCAATGTGTGAAACATCCTCACTGACAGGGCAGGGGGAAAGGTGTTGACCTAAGTAACTCTGGGAATGAGTAGATTTTGCAGGATTAAAGTCGAGAGGAGTTGTTAACTGTACTTGGGTTGACAAAAGTTGTTTCCTGCAGGGGTACAGGCTAACAAGTCTGAAACCACCTTACATGCGTACTGCAGTTGAAGATTTAAGTTAGTGAACGGGGTGCATGGCTCTTCCTGTTGCAGTGGTAGTTTACAATAAGCAAGGGGCAGAGTCTAGAATGAGCTATGCAGTAATGACACAGAGTTTGAGAGAACAATATGAACTCAAGGTCAGCTTAGTATAGGTACAGTGGTTACATATAGATATATTGATAGTGATGTGCACATACACAGGTTCACATATGCACATGTATTTCCTTGCTCTGTCGGATGAGAAGTCCCGAGTAGTAACAAGCACACTTAGTGTTCAGATCTTAGTTTTTAATGTCATTCTCCAAACTAGGGAAGCAAGACTCCTTGGAGGAATGGCTGGATTCTAGTACTGGGTCAGGAAATATGCACGATAAGCCTGGAGCATCTTGTCGTACCAGAAATAAGAAAGTGCTCAAAAAACCAAACCCACAGTGATAAGGGAAATGTCAAAGGAATTCAAAAGGCAATGGAGAGGGACTTCCCTGGTGGCGCAGTGGTTAAGAATCCGTCTGCCAACGCAGGGGTCACGGGTTTGAGCCCTTGTCCGGGAAGATCCCACATGCCGTGGAGCAACTAAGTCCGAGAACCACAACTACTGAGCCTGCACTCTAGACCTCGTGAGCCACAACTACTGAGCCCACGTGCCACAATTACTGAAGCCCGCGTGCCTAGACCCCATGCTCCACAACAAGAGAAGCCACCGCAATGAGAAGCCCAACGAAGCAGCAACAAAGACCCAACACAACCATAAATAAATAAATAAATAAATAAAAGCCAATGGAAAGAGCTCCCAATGGCCAAAGCTGCAACAATTTAAACAACAAAATAAAGTAGTATTGAGTCACAACCAAAGTAGAAAATAAATATCCATGAGTCTCTATCAGTACAATAAATGATTGAATAAATAAATAAATGGGGAAGAATAGGTAAATCTCCCATGCAAAAGAATTCCAAATGATTTGTGTAGCAAAACTCCCCATTTTTAAGTGTGGACTGTGTACAGTGACTTTCTTCCAGAGAGAACAGTATGGAAAGGAGAAGAAAAAAGTAAGTACAGTAGAGAAATACTGTCTCAGCCAGGTGATCAAAGTCAACATCAAAGGTGGTAAGTCATGCTGATAATACGTATCCTTCACATGATATGATGAGCATAGCACTTCACGTCTGTTGTCTTTACCCCCAAAACATAACTCCAGTC
The DNA here is from genome assembly GCF_028564815.1 of Eubalaena glacialis. Taxonomy (NCBI): domain Eukaryota; kingdom Metazoa; phylum Chordata; class Mammalia; order Artiodactyla; family Balaenidae; genus Eubalaena; species Eubalaena glacialis. The sequence continues at coordinate 4,824,824 of NC_083718.1, read as the reverse complement.
TAATCACGAGAAAAGCAGCAGACAAATCCCAATTAGGCATTCTTCAAACTATCTGAGCAGCACTTCTCATAACTGTCAAGGTCATCAGAAACAAGGAAAGTTGGAGAAACTGTTTCAGACAAGAGGAGCCTATGAAGACATGAACACTAACGGGGTGTCCTCGATTGGATCCTAGAACAGAAAAGGACCTTGGCTAAAGAATAAAGACGCTTGCATAAAGTATGAATTTAAGTTATTAATACTTTATCAATATTGGTTCATTAATTGTAACAAACGTACCATAGTAAGTTGTTAGTCATGGGAAACTAAGTGTGGACTATATTGGGGACTCTTTGTACTATCTTTGTAAGTTTTCTGTAAGCCCAGAACTTACTAAAGTAAAACTTTTATTTAAAAAAACCAAACTGAATGTGGGATGGTTGGTCACTTCATGCATGTAAGCTACCTAAAGGCCAAAAACATGTCTCACTCAAATTTTCCTCTTGAATCTCTTTGGGTACCTCTTTGCCAATGATAAGGGCTAACTAAGCATGGTTTGAATTGAGTTAAATTTGTAGGCTGAACAATAGCAACAAAAAAGTAAAAAAACAATTAGAATATAGTTTAATTTTCAGGAGAGGACAAAATGATAGAGGAACACCTATACCAAACCTTTAACTTAAGACATTGCATGTACATCCTTAAACATTCTGCTTTAGGTTACTTTGTCACATGATCTTACCCAATCACCTATTGTTCCCCAAGCCCCTCCCCTCAAGCCCAACTCCTGGTAGTCACAAATCTGATCTCCTTTTCTGTGAATCTGGATTTTTGTTTTAGATTCCACATGTAAGTGAGATCATACAGTATTTGTCTTTCTCTGTCTGACTTGTTTCACTTAGCATAATGCCTTCAAGGTCCATCCATGTTGTCACAAATGGTAGAATTCTCGGGTTTTAGGGCCAAATTATATTCCATTGTATATATACCACTTCTTTCTCCATTCATCCATCAGTGGACACTTGGGTTGTTTCCACGTCGCGCCTATTATAAATAAGCTGCTGTGGACATGGGGGTGCAGATATCTTTTTGAGTTAGTGTTTTTTTTACCTTTGGATATATTCCCAGAAGTGGAATTGCTGGATCATATGGTAGTTCTATGTTAAATTTTTTGAGGATTCTCCATACTGTTTTCTATAGTGGCTGCACCAATTTACATTCCCACCAACAGTGCACAAGTGTTCTCTTTTCTCCACATCCAGCATTTGTTATCTCTTTTATATTCTTTATTTTGACCCAATTTTCCAACCTGTAAATTTTTTTTGAATCTTGATTCTACTTTCTATCCTATTAAGTTATCCCTTCCAGGTTTTGATCTGAACTTTGATTTCTCAGAATTTGCATTTTTCATTCAAAAGCAATCAAAGAAACAATCAAAGAAAAACTTTCCCAAAGATTTTCTTTCATTGAAATTTCTACAAAAGCATTATCAGCCACTCTAAATTGATGGAAGAAGCATTCCTTTCAGAATTTCTCTCTTTCAACTTCTTCTTGCCCCTCCCTTTCTATATGGGCTTCTGCTTTCTTCCCATCCCCCTCTTCATTTTGCCAGTTCCCCTCATCATACCACTGACCCATAGAGCTGGGTCCAGCCAGAATGGGTCAGACAAAGGTATTTCTGACTTTACTTCTGACATAATGTTTCCCTGAGGAAGTAACTTCCTCCATATCTTGCTTTGCTTTCTTGATCTTCAAGACAGCCACAAAAACACAAGATATCTTAAATATCTCAAGTCAATGAAATGCAAAACAGGGCTATGCATACAAAGCAGTATTTTTCCTCATAGATTAAGAGTTCATCAGGTGAGCTAGTATGAAGCTTCCTAAGCTGCCTCTGGGGTCTATAATATTCCATTTTTAGTTTGGCTTAGAAGAGTCCTTGTATGTGATGAACGGTATCAGAACAAGGCTTCATTCAGTATCAGGATAGATTCCCTTCATTTTTTTTCACAGCAAAATGTGGTGAATTGCACAGAACTGAATTAAATCCCTTTCAATTAAATCCCTTACCCAATGGCACTTGAATCTTTGCTTCATGTTCTAAGCCTCTTTCTTTAAAAAAAAAAAAGCGTTTGTCAAAGGATTTAAATTTTGAGTAAAAAACCAAAGCAATGTGCAAAAAAAAATTATATGAATTCTTTAAGGTTTATTCATACCAAGAGACATACTAAATTTGAGTCCTTTTTTCTCTCCTTAAGATAGAGCATATGCTTCATGAAATTCTTCCTTTTTCCTCTGCCAGCCCTCTGATAAGATTGCGATCAGTTTTCTGATAAGCAAGAGGAATAGGAATCAGAGAAATTTGATCCTGGTTTTTTGGCCAGTTTCTCCATTAGCCAAACAGCATGTTTTCAGATTCAGCTTTCACTTATTGACCTTTTAAGTGCCAGCTCATTTCGTCATTTAAGACCCACAAAAGCAAGATGGTGAACCTCTGCTGTGAGGTGTCAATCTAGACTCTACTTTTCCGACTTTTTTTTTTTTTAATGACATTTTGCAGCTTATTTTTATTTTATTTATTTATTTTGGGCTGTGTTGGGTCTTCGTTGCTGCACGTGGGTTTTCTCTAGCTGTAATGAGCAGGGGCTACTCTTCGTTGCAGTGCACAGGTTTCTCATTGCGGTGGCTTCTCTTGTTGTGGAGGCTTCTCTTGTTGTGGATCATGGGCTCTAGGCGCACAGGCTTCAGTAGTTGTGGCATGCGGGCTCAGTAGTTGTGGCTCATGGGCTTAGCTGCTCTGCGGCATGTGGGATCTTCCCGGACCAGGGCTCGAACCCGTGTCCCCTGCATTGGCAGGCAGATTCTTGACCAGTGCACCACCAGGGAAGCCCTACTTTTCTTTCTTAACACTTACCAAAACTATAATCAGCTAAGTATTAATGCCATTTACTGTGTTAAGTCTGCTTACCTCCATGGGCTGTAAGGTTCACGAAGGCAGAGTTTATGTAGACAGTGTTCATTTTTGTAACCTCAGTGTCTAACCCAGCACCTGGCACAAGAGTAGACATACAGTAAATGGAGGTTGAATAAGCAAGTTAAACAAGAAAAAAAGTAAAGTCGAACAAAACTGAAGCTCAGAGGTTTAGGTTGTCTAAAACCAAACTGTTCAAGGGCAGAGCTGTGACTAGCACTCAGGTCTTTAACTCCAAAAAGAGTTCCCATTCTTGAGTTATTTCCACTAATATTCACCACTTGTCTTTTAGAGGTCAATTGAGAGAATACAAGAATACATGGAGGCTTCTCCCGTTTTTTCTTGATGAATCTGGCTAATGGTTTATCAATTTTGTTTATCTTCACGAAGAACCAGCTTTTAGTTTTATTGATCTTTGTTATTGTTTCCTTCATTTCTTTTTCATTTATTTCTGATCTGATCTTTATGATTTCTTTCCTTCTGCTAACTTTGGGGTTTTTTTGTTCTTCTTTCTCTAATTGCTTTAGGTGTGAGGTTAGCTTGTTTATTTGAGATGTTTCTTGTTTCTTGAGGTAGGACTGTATTGCTATAAACTTCCCTCTTAGAACTGCTTTTGCTGCATCCCATAGGTTTTGGGTTGTCGTGTTTTCATTGTCATTTGTTTCTAGGTGTGAACAGAATGGGAGGGATGTCTAGCATGTCCAGTATGAGTGGTGGATGGGGAATGTAATTGATCTTGATCACTGACTCTTGGTCAACATTTTTTAAAAGAAAAACAAAACTTAAGTTTTAACAGTTTTGCAATACAAGCTTGTGATTTATGCTTACTCTAAATGGAAATCAGGATTGTTTTAAAGACTTAAGGTTCAGTATTTTTGAACACAAACATTCATTTAGGATGTAACAACTAGGTTGAGTAATCTATTACTGTTAAATAACTTTCAGCTTTTCTCAAGTTAGTTATATTGTAGGATGTACTTACGCAGTAGGTGTATTTAGGTTAAAGCAGTTGAATTATGTTAAATGTTGCTCTTACACCACATTACATTGAACACTGTTTGGATGCATGTTGAAAGACATGCTTTTTTGTAAAACTCAATATAGGAGCTGTGTCTACAATTAAAAGTGTAACATTTGGCATGTTTGTTAATTCTAGTTTCATTTAATAACCTCTATGGCACGTAAGTTTAATCTTTTTTTTAAGTTAACGGGGAAATTTTGAGATGCAATACCAATACTTTAGGATTTTGGTCTTGGTGCTTGTATGAAATTCTGAGGCCTTGATTTAAATCTTTCATTGTATTGTGATTTTCCTTTTAGGTGTATTGAGCTAAGTGAAACTTGTCGATAAATCTTCCTTTAAAAAACAAAACAACAACAACAAAAGAATACATGGGAGCAAAAAATGAAATCCCTACATTGAAAACATGTGACATGGGTGTTTTATTCTGTCTGATTGCCCAAACTCCAGGTCACAAATTACTTCTAGACTTTTAATGAGGAACCCTAATTTCTGCAGAAGAAAGTTTCTAGGACTTACCATAATCTACTTACTATAGAATAAGCTGGAATTATTCAGGTTCCCTACTGTACACTGACCCCAAGGGAATAAGTCAACAAAATGCTAAAAGTATTTCATTTCCCGCTTGCCTATCTTTTCTACTCTGTCGGGTCCTAATTACAGAAGGTTCTAGGTTAGGCTGATTTGCTATACCAGTTCTACCCTTGAAAATGGAAATGTTTAAGTGGTAAACTTTAGTAGAGTCTAACTTTATTGTGTTTTTCATTTTTAAAACGTTCCATAGAAATACATTTACAATATTCTGTCTTTAAAAGAAAAATCTTCAGAGTAAGAAAGAAAAGTTTAAAGTTTCGATAATAAATAGTATACAATAAAGTCGGATATTGTTTTTTAGCATAGATGCCTTCAAAGTCATTCAGGAATAGGCATGATTAAAATGTCCCTGCAATTGTGAGTCAGGGATAAACACAAGAGTAAAACATACTGTAGAGGAATTTGGAGAAAAAAAAAAATCCTGCTACTTTGTTCTGGGTTGAGATGCTGAAGCATTCTCATTCACAGTAATAATTGCCAAAAACCAGGGTCATTTTCCAAGAAATTTATGTTTCATGGACTTTCTGCTCCAGCGCTGTATTGACCGTACAGCGCTCTGCTCCAAGTCGCAGTTCCAGCTCATTGCCGCTTCTATCCTGTAGTGATTAGGAAGGATGGTGGTGCAGGGTCCTGGGCAGTGGAGGAGGGGGAACAAGGGGTGGGGGGTGAAGCCCATCTCAACTTTGAAAAGTCCAGTGTTGACCTGCATTTTTCAGGGTGATAGAGTCATTCAGACATGGTGATTGACTACAGAGCCTCCCTGCTTCTGGTTTTTTTCCCTGCGAGACAAGACAGGCTGTTTTTGCAGTAACCTTTCTCACGTCTGCCCACACGAGTGGCTCCTTTCCATACGCTCAATCATTGTCTTCATGAGGTTTAAGCAAATCTCCTTCCAACACTCTTCAAATTCAGTGGCATATTATAAATCACATGCTGGCTTTTTCAACTGCCCAGGCATTATTTTGAAGATCTTTGGCTATTTTTTTTAAAGCAGCAGATTTGTGGTAAAAAGCTTGGTCAGATTTTCTGCATCATTTGCCAGATTTTGAAATTTACCTCTAAAATTTGCATTAACCTCAGCTGTAGTTTAATGGATGTGCTCTCTCATGTTCACTCACAAACCATTTCATTAATTATGATATTAGCCTTCGGGCACTTCTTGGGAACTTACAGGAATGGCCTCACATGGCTTCTAATCAGGTTCAGACTTCATATTTGGTCTTTGAAAGATGAGCGTTATGAAATAAAATGTTAGCCAAGCTTACCTCCCCCTCCTGCAAAAGAGGTGGGCCACTCTTCTGAGGGCCACTGTCCTCTTCCACAGGGCAAGTTACTCCTGCTCTCATGCTTTTCCTCATACAGTTTCTGCAGCTTCCTAGCAGGCTCTCTCTATGCCCTAGACGGAGCCAAGTGCCACGCTGGGGCCCATATTTACTCCACCTCAAATTTCTCTCTTCCTGTCCTTCCCCGAACTGACCCCCATTTTGGCTGCCAAGTACGTAATGACTATGGCCACAGACAGACCTGTTCTGTCACAGCTGATGTGACTTTGTTCACATGATTTCACAAGCCTCACCTTTATTCAGCATCTTTGTCTGTGACATGAGGACAAGAATAGCTTGTTAGGAGGAGAATAGGTGTAACCTAAGCAAAATGATTATTAGCTCCGGTTAAGTACAAAATAGGTTCATTCCATTCTCTTACCCTAGAATTTACATTACTGTTGGATGTGGCTAAGCCCTGGTACTTTAATAAAGTCTCCTGAAGGAGTAGCATTATATACATTTCTTTTGCAACCTATGAGCTATTCTTTATTGGGGTGAACAGGACCTAAGGGAAAAAGATAATAAACTAGAATGTAAATTGATCTGCTTCCTGAAAACAGACGAATGAATCGTGCTCAGGGCCTGTGGACACTTGGCTATGAGCTCTTATGGAGAGGAGAGCTCCCTAGTGTTGGTTGTTAACCCTAGTGTGGGAGCAAGATGGGTTAATCAAGGCCCTGGATCAACTCTGGCTCTGCCACTGAGTAGCTGTGTGCCCTTGGGCAATGGGCAGTGTCTCTGTCCTTCAGTTTTCTCTTTTGTGAAGTGAGGATAATAATGGCAAATGGTACTTGCTTTATAGAGGCGTGTTGTATTAAATGACTGTGTGTATACACACACACATTTTATAAAAGCCATATAAGTGTTTGCTGCTATCATCATTATACCATGATGTTGTTGTTGTTATTACTGTTATTAGAGCTGGATAAAAAGAGGCAGCTGTTGTTATCTTATAACACAGTGGAAAGAGAATAGAATTTGGATTCAGGTAGACCTGGATTCTGGAAGCCCTTCTTCCTTTTTTTTTTAATGTTATTTATTTATTTATTTATTTATTTATTTATTTATTTATTTATGGCTGCATTGGGCCTTCGTTGCTGCGTGTGGGCTTTCTCTAGTTGCGGCGAGCGGGGGCTACTCTTTGTTGTGGTGCATGGGCTTCTCATTGCAGTGGCTTCTCTTGTTGCAGAGCAAGGGCTCTAGGCATCCAGCCCTCAGTAGTTGTGGCACGCGGGCTCAGTAGTTGTGGCACATGGGCTTAGTTGCTCCGCGACACGTGGGATCTTCCCAGACCAGGGCTCAAACCCATGTCTCCTGCATTGGCAAGTGGATTCTTAACCACTGTGCCACACCAGGGAAGCCCCCTTACTTCTTTTAAGGTAAGGTCTCCCAGTCTGTTTTCACATATGTAAGATGAAGCTAATCCTCATACATTTTTGTGAGGATTACATTAGATAAGATACTAATCGCAAAGCACTTAGCACAGTGACTAGTACAAAGAAGGTCCTCAAAAATGGAGCTGATATTACTATTATTATTACTTTATTTGTTTACTTAACGTCTTATAAAGTGGACCATTATTTTATTTACCACCAAGAAAGAAAGAAATCCTGTCAATTGCATAATAATGGGTCATCAAGACAAGATATGTTTGATTTTCAGATAAATAAAGATGTGAACACAATATATCTTAAATAGATGAAAAACACTAGTTTTGCTAAGTGAGGGATCAGGAAATAGCTAACCTCCAACGGAGGCTCCGAGGTCTGGGAGGTGAAGACTGTGAAGAAATGTGTAGACAGTTTCAGGTCCTGAATTAGATTTCAAGCCTGGGTGTGAGAGAGGACATCATTTTAATCCCCATAAGCACCACAGAAGGCTGCTAGGAACTTATGGCTTTGCATAGTTTCCTCTTCCCCAAATGTCTGGTGCCAACTAAGGAATGTCGCTGGCCACCTGGTTCTACAAGGATTGAGTCACTAGCCACTGCAGTCGCTGATCTTCAACACACCTGAAAGGAGTTCAGGGTGGAGATCAGGAATGAGGCCCTCTGTGCTCTGGGAAAACTGGCAGAACAGGCCTTCAGATAGTAGATATTTTCAGGATTTTCATAAAAAAGTTTTATGAACCTGGATTCTTGTGTGTTCCCACACTTCGAAAAGCACTAAAACCTTTAACTAAGATGTCTGTTCCTCGTGACTAGCAGCAAACTTCTACTGAGATGTGTGCTTGGTTACACGTCTCCCCTTTGCCAAAGACACATATATGCTGACCTCCCACCCTTACCTCCTTGGAAGAATTTCTCAGAGCTGTCTGACAGCCTGTCTCCCAGGCTAGTGTCCTCAGTAAGACACTGCATAAACTCAGCTCACACCTTTTATGTTGTGTGTTTTTCTTCAGTCGACACTGGCCGTAAGAGTTTGGACAAAATGCAACTAAACTGTCTATGAAATATTTTTACTATTGCCTTTTCTCAGGCCTCTCCACTTTAAATTTAAAAACAGCCCAAACACAGAAATTGCAGTTTACTTAGTCTTCAAGGCGTTTCCTTTTTAACTACAGCTGCACAAGATATTCATTCCATGTCCTCTGAGTGACCATGAGAAAAGACTCTCTTTGTCTGTTTCTGGTTCTAAGACCCTAGAGAATAAATTGAGTTTTTGGGACGTTGCCAGCTGTGTGATAGGTCTACAAGGAAAACAATAAGCACTCTTTTCTGTTTGGAAAGATGAAATTCAGAGACTCCTGCCCTGACAGGTTACACATAAAACCAGTCCTCTCTCCTCTCCCCCAGCCCCTCTGCTGATTAGCTTTCCTTTGAAGGTTGACTGAGATGAGTTGGAGTAACTTTTCTAATTCAGATCTGGGGGGTTGGGGGGGGTTACAATTTACACACAGAACTAAAAACTTTGCAACACCAGATTCTAAATCATCACTATCACTGAGTTTAGTCTATGCCACTGGCCTCATCACACACGTATCTCTCTCTGTCATAAGGGATTTGAGGGCAGCTTATTTCAAAGTCTTAGGACACAACTGTTTCCTTTTCATTCCTCCATATTCTTCATTCAAGATGAATCTAAATAGCTTTTGAAAATTGTGTCTTATTTTATTGCCAAGCAATGCTGCAATGTTCATTCCTACTCCTGTTTCTAATCGTATGGCGCTCATCTTCCTGCCACTCTAGGAAGGAAAGGGCTTCATCTTACCGGAGTTTAAGAAAGGGATCTTAGGACAGGAGCGCCGTTTGTATTTTTGCACAGACTTTCCATTTACAGTTGCAACACTTACATGTCCCCAGCTAACAGGGACATGGCTGATGTACATAGGGGAGTGCCAGCGAGCCAGCTAAGTCCCGGAAGAAATTTTCCTCCTCACACAACAGACACAATTTTAGTGCCATTTTGAAATAGGGTGAGAAAGACCCTATGTCAACCAAAAAAGAATGACTTCTTCCCTTAAGTAAATACAGAGGGTAAGTTTCTAGATGTACTGAAGCTACCACCTGAAAATGAAACAAAAAGTTTCTCAACAAAGTGAATTTGACCAAAATGAATTAAGATAGAATACAATGAACTGATCAAAACAACCCTACAAAGTGTCTCCTGCCTTGGTCTCATTTGTGTGACCCTTGGGTGTAAGAACGATCTTACTCACGTTTAAATCTCCTGCTGTTTTAGAATGCTTGGCAGCTTGTAGGTTCTCAACAAATGTTTTTTTAATTGAGTAGAATTAATAATCAAGCTCCCAGCCATTGCTACGAACACTCCTAGTGAAGAAATATACTTCATTACATAACTCATATAGAAGTAGAATAAGCTTGTTGAAAAGAAAAGAAAATATATGGATATGCAAATAGAAAGTTTTCAGCCATATCTCACCACCCAAAGGCAACGACTCCTAACATTTTGGCAAATACATGTGTTTAGAACCTAGTCTGAATTCGGGGCTTAGAATTCCAAACTCCGTGGAATTGTATACAGGCCATACTATAATATGATCAGTATGGACTTACATTGTAGAACTGTTTAACTCATAAAGGAAAAATCCTTTTCTAAGTTAAAAAAGTCATAAAGAGTGTTGCAGGTGCGTTCCCCAAGGAGAAGCAGACCCTGAAATGAAGTCAGGTGTGCAGAAGATTCATTGGGGCATAACACCTAAGAAAGAAAAAGAGAGAGAAAGCAGGATTGGGCGAGGGACTGTCAGACCACAGTGCAGATTTGACAAAGTCTCTACCAGCCTGATGGGAACTCCAGAGCAAAGACTGCCCATCCAAGAAGTCCCTCATTGGGTGGAAATGGCTTGAATTACCACTTTGCTCAGTCTTTGGCTGGCAACCTCCCCAAGAACAGCATGAAGCTGGACCAAAAGCTGAGGTGGATCTGGACAAAGCTAACATCTGGAGGCTGACAGCTGTCCACACTGCTTGTAGCCCACCAACGAGATCTTTCTTCAAAATGGATCTGGGTGGTGCCTCCTCTTTTGGCCACAAAGATATCCTCTTACCTTTCAAAAGAAAACTGCTTGTGCTTTGAGATCTTTAATCCATGAGGAACTTTCTTTTTTGAGTGTGGTGTGAATTGGCCTCTAAATTTTGCCATCATTCACTGGATAGTCCATCATTTCCCAAGGAATTTTAATGTGACCATTTAATGTGACTTTGGATGTGTTACTGGATAATAGTTTTTGAACATTGAGAGACGATTTCCTCACTTTTTGGGCTATTCACAATGTAAGGACCGTAGACACAATACATTTTTAAGATGAATCTGCAGTATTAACATTTCCCTCCTTATTTTCTTAAGTCTAGACCATCAACAAAACACTAAATTAAGTCCTGATTTGTAGTAGGGTTCAATTTCTGTGATGTGAACACTCCCACCATGACTGATTTCAAGCTACCAGTGTGGTGCCACTCAGCGCAGAGCTGAGAAGAGATAAGCAGTATCACACTGTTATATAGTATTTCCTCCATACAGATAAAACAGATGTAAATAACCTCAAGAGCATAGATAACGGTAGTATGTATAAAAAGAGCATAGTGTCAATAAATTACAGTAAAATAATTGGTAAGTGATGAATTTTGGGTATTTATTACTTTTGTTTTTAATATAAGTTACTTGTAAGTTTACGTAATTTAATTTTTAATAATGTCTGTGTTTAAAATCCAGTTTGCAAAAATTTTGAAAATTTAACAATAGGCTCTCATAAGCCAGCCCAAGCCAGCTCCAGTGTATCACTACAAACCAGAAATTTCCCTTTTCGGTACCAGTATTGGAGAAACTTGAGTACATATGCACAAGGACCCAGGTCCAAGAGTATTTGTTGCAGTGCTGTTTATAATAGCAGAAAGTGAAAATGACATATCTGTCCATAATTAGACAAATTGATAAATAAACTGGGGTTCATTCATATAATGTAATATTAAATTGTGGTTAAAAATAAAATGAATTAGATCCTCGTATTTCAACATCGATAAATCACCAAAGAAGCTGCAAATACATTCACGCAGTGTGATACCAACTGTGTAAAAATTTTAAACACACATACATTTAAAATCTTGTTTATAAAAATATGCACATATAATTAAGGTGTAAAAATATGTATGAAAATGAAACACACAAAATTCAGGATGGTAGTTACCTCTGGGGAGAGAATGAGAGGTGGGATGGAACTTTAACTGTATCTATTAACATTTTATTTCTTTAAAGAGAAGATGATAATCTGAGCATTAATCATAAAAGAAAGAAAAGCCAACCTTATGTGCCCCTGATAGAAGTACAGCAAGATACCTCTGAAATATTCTTGTTAAAAAAGAGAACTTATATCTGCTTAAATTTCTAAACCCAGCTCCCAATTTATGGAAAAACAAAGGAAAGTATTAAATGGAACCACTGGGATGCAATCAACAAAATCTGGAGTGTGGGTTTCTTCAAAAAATAAATTGCAAGGAAGTAAATAGACAGGGGGATGAGAAATCTGCAGATTCAAAGAGATTTAGGAGACCTGTCAATCAATTGCAATGTGTGGACATTACTTTGGTTCTGATTCAAACGAGCAAACTGTTTGTATTATAGAAGAAAACAGGAAAATTCAAATACTGAATGGATATTTGAGGATATTAAGGAATTACTATTAATTATTTAGATGAGACAATGATATTGTGGACATATTTAAATAATCTTTATCTTTTAGATATTAATGTTTTAAAAATGCATGGATGAAGTGATATGATAGCTATGACTTGCTTCCAAATAATCTTGGGCAGCTGGGCGAAGTGGGTAGAGGTTTAGGTGAAACAAGATTGTTGTTTCTTCTTTTATGTCTTTGAAATTGCATATAAATATTTTCTTAGAGGAAGAGGACAAGGAAGAAAAAAACATGTGTTAAGTAGGTGGTTTACCATCTATTATATCTAACTGGGTGTCGTTTTATTTTCTGCATATTTTGGTAAGCTTGAAGTATAACTTATCACAACATTGTAAATCAACTATACTCAATTAAAAAATAAAAACTAAAAATATGCTGCTAAGTTCTATTTGCTAATAAAAGAAGAAATATAACTTAAATTTTTTTAAGATTTCAATCTGTATAAATACCTCCAAAGTACCACTAACAAAATTTACTCTGACAATATTTTAAATACCATGATCCAGCTTCCATGGAAGGAAAAAGATAAGTTATCAGCAGTAAGGCTGGGGCTTCCACAGCCCGCTGCTCGTACGTGCCAGACACTTTTGATTTACCTCCTACCAGATTCCCTGGGCCCTCCTCAGATAGCGGACCACCACTATCTAGTGCCAAGAGCCAGAAATTAACTCTTCACATCCACTTAAACAAACAAGCCTTCGTTCTACTGGTGCACATTGTGAGTAGCTGGACTGTCACGTCTAGTTAAATTTCCTTTCCAGTTATTTACACCTTGCTCCCTGGTGAATGCTGAAATTACAAGATTAGTTCGCGGAAGGCAGTGCTTGATCCCTAGGGTACAACACGCCTTGTTCTTGTGTACGTGAAGAAGGTATTTCATGTTCTCTTGCGTTTGTAGTGTTATCCGGCTGAACAGTTAGGTGTTGCTGAACAGTTTGAGAGTCTTGAGAGTGATTCAAACATTCCTCATGCAAATTGTACACCCTCCCCAATGCTCACATGTGCATGTGTACACACATGGGCTCACACACACACACACTCATAATCCTTAGTACATATTAAAGACTGTAAGACACTTTCCTGGTGGCCACTCACAAAGGGCATGGGAGAAGTTGGGCATCTTCAAAATTAAATGAATGAAAAAGAAATCAATATTGGTCAGAAGCAGATAACAGTTTCCGCATTCTTCCAAAGACGTTATGCTTTTTTTTTTTAATGTAAAACTTTTTTTTCTGGATCTTCAGTGCCTTGCTAGCTCTAGTTTTCCAGCAAAAACAGCATTACCATTAAACCACAGATACATAAAGGTGTCTGAATACATCTCCACATAAATGCCCAAAAGGCACACAGACCACTAGGTCAGGCTCTCCAATAAATGACTTGGAAAGGCAGGATGGTGTTATTGAGAGGGTGGACTTTGAAAGCAACATGTTCGTGTTCAAATTCCAGTGGTATCACAACTAGCTAATTGACCACAGGAAGGCTACTAAACCGTCTTAGGTCTCAGTTTCCCTTCTTTAAAATAAGGATAATAATAGAACTTAACTCATTGGTATGTTGTGTAAAAATTACTTACTGTAATATATGTAAAGCACCTAGAACAATGCTTGGCATATAATGAGGCTACAGAAGCTATTAGCACTTAAGCTAATAAACTACATTAGCTGCTGTCACTTAATCCTCCAAACAACCAGCACCATCTTACAGATGAGGCTAAATGACTTGTTCAAGGCTGAAAAGTTTACAGTAGTAGAACACATGCTTGGATCCCAGTTCTGTCCAAAGCCTATGTTCTTCCCACCACATCCCCTGTCTTTCCTGTGTTAATTAGATACCAAGATCCTTTGCTAATAAGAAAGCCATGCTTATAAAAGGACGTGAAATTTACCCTAAGCCCTACACAACTTTGAGATATTTAAGAATAAGGAAATTGAAAATGATATAATTGTCCAATTCCTATATTGAGAAATTCCAGAGATTGAGAGAGATTTGGAAGAGAGAGTATCGAATGATTAATATTTTGATATAAATGTTCAGAATATTTACACTACTTCACATTGTACTGCTTTAATTAGTTAAGCAGTGGTATCTCACATACTAACAATAGATATTAATGGTCTAGGATTAAATATGAAACACTTATGAGTCATAATAATTTCTTTCAAATCATCATGAGGAGGAAGATGTGAAAGAAGTAACACATTTGAAATTTAATGAGAAAACATGTCAAAGCCATCTATAAACTTAACAGTAATCACAAAAATGTAGTTTCACATATGAGTATGGGTTGAATTGTGTCATCCAAAAAGATGTTCAAGTTCTAACCCTGGATTCCTGTGAATGTGATCTTATTTGGAAATAGGATCTTTGTAGATGTTATCAACTTAAGACTAATGTCCTTCTGAGAAGAGGAGAGACTCAGGCACAGAGGAAAATTCCCTGTGACGACAGAGGCAGAATTTATAGTGATGCACCTACACGCCAAGGAATGCCAAATTTTTAGGGCAGAAGCTAGGAGAGAAGCATGGGACAGATATTCCTCAAAACCTTCAGAAGAAACCAACCCTGCTGACCCCTGGATTTTGGACTTCTAACCTCCAGAACCATGAGAAAATAACTTTCTCTTGTTTTAAGCCATTCAGTTTGTGGTACTGTGTTAGGGCCTCCCTAGGAAACCAGTACACATAGATAGGTTAATTCAACAACCACAACAATAAATGTGCAATGATTTTATAGAAACATTTCTGTGCTGACGATACTCCTCTTTAAAACGTTATTTATTAGCTGTTCTCACTTGAAGTATGTCAAAATATTTTAAAACACACGGATGCACACACACATAAAAGTCGTACTCAGAGACCAAAGAAACGACAGAAAGTATGATTCAGCGTTTAGCAGATTAAACAGGCACCACTTATCAACTAAGTAAAATATTATGCTGAGAAGAATCACAGGCACAACATTTTAAAAAAAAATACCAAAAAGCCTGCTGACAGAAAATATACAATTACTTAAGGATACCTTTATTCCCCCCAGTTTTATTGATATAATTGACAGACATCACTGCATAGGTTTAAGGTGTACAGCACAATGGTTGGACTTACATATATTGTGAAATGAATATCACTGTAAGTTTAGCTAGCACCTATCATCTCATGTAGGTACAATAAAAAGAAAAAGAAAAGAAAGAAAAAAAATTTTTTTCTTTGTGATGAGAACCCTTAGGATTTATTCTCTAAACAACTTCCCTGTGTATTAGACAGCAGTGCTGACTGTAGCCATCATGCTGTACATTGCATCCCTAGTACTTATTTATCTTATAGCTGGAAGTTTGTACCTTTTGCTCATCTTCTTCCAGTTCTGCCTCCCCCCTGTATCGCACCTCTGGCAACCACAAATCTGATCTCTTTTTCTATGTGTTTGGCTTTTTTTTAGATTCCACATATGAGTGAGATCATATAGTATTTGTCTTTCTCTGTCTGACATTTCACTTCGCATAATGCCTTCAAGGTCCATCCACAGTGTCACAGTTGGAAGGATTTCCTTCTTTTTCATGTTGAGGAATATATACAATGTAACATATATATATATATATTACATCTTTATCTCTTCATCTATCTATGGACACTTAGGTTGCTTCCAAGTCTTGGCTATTGTAAATAATGCTGCAATGAACATGGGGGTACAGATAATCTTTTTGAGATAGTAATTTTATTTTCTTTGGAAAAATACCCAGAAGTGGAATTGCTGGATCATATGGTAGTTTTATTTTTAATTTTTTTGAGGAACCTCCATACTGTTTTTCAAAGCGGCTATATTAATTTACAATCCTATCAACAGTGCACAAGTGTTCCCTTCTCTCCACATCCATCATTTGTTATTTTTTTGATAAAAGCCACTCTAACAGGTGTGAGGTGATATTTCATTGTGGTGTTTTCAGGTCAATTCTTTAGTTGCCTATCAATGAGCCAGTGATAGAATACATCTAAGGTTTTCAGTAAAGAAACAGAAAACATAAAAACAAGGAGGAAAAAATGTAAACATGTGTCTCAAGGATTCAAATCCAATTATAAATTTGGAGATGTTGGGGTCATGAATTCTAAAGGATAGCAGAACGGAAACCTAAAATCTCCACAACCTTTATCTCAGTATTACAATCTCATGCAAAAGCAGATGCATGTGAATCTCCTGTGCAATTTAAGACATCATCAATGTATCAAACATATGCTGTTAAAAAATAATATGAAGAAAACACTAGCTAATGGTCTTTCTGAAATGACAGTAAAAGAGCTGAAAATGCATAAACTCGCATTAAAAGAAACTCAGCAATGTTAAGCACATGAGAAGTATATGATTAATTCTGAAAAAAATTCTCATAGCATTTGCATACAATTAATCTCTTACATTTTATAGGATTTGAATCAGATTTACTTAGCGAATGCTTAAATGTATATAGATATAAACATATAAATATATATATAAAAGGAGTACCCTTCTTAGCAACACTGATTTTACAAACAACTGATACTTCCTGTGTCTGTTGGGTCCTCCAGGAAGCAGGTGCTGAAGTGATGTTAGGAGAGACAGCGTCTACTGCTTCTCCGTGCAAAATAGAGGCGGCTGCAGAATGGGGCTGAAGGGAAAGCCTTCAGACGGTGATGCTGATCTGACAGCTGGGAAAGGAAAGGGAATTTGGCAGAGAGGACCTCACACCAGGAGGCAGAGCTGCCAAAGCCTTGGCCAACCCAGTGGGGAGCTGGGGATAGTGCCTTGCTAGAGGAGCCCCTGGTTGGCAGAAATGGCAGGGCCTTATCCCCACCTAGTGTTCAGCTACCAGCTGGAGGCTCCCCAGGGAGAGCATGGCCTCAGCCCAACTGCGGGCGTGCCCCCTGAAGGTGCTACCGCTGGACGCTGATGGTCAATAGCACTGCTTTTACCTGAATTGTCTTTTCTCTCAAAGGCAGATGGAGCATGGCTGCTACACATAGAGAAACTTACAGCTCTCCTGCCCACCCTGCTGGAGTCTTGATCCCACCCCTTTCCCCTTCCTGCATCCCCTTTCCAGATGCATCCTAAGATTCCCCATCATCGTATTCTCTCTCTCACACCTTACGTAAACAACTTTCTAAATACCAACATGGAGTACGTTTACCCTGTTCTTATATCCTCTGTTGCTCAATGCACATCCTCTATGTAGCCTTCACCACCTCTCCATGTAAATCTGTCAGTCTCTCCTCTAGCAACCATAAACATTTTAATATCTCTATTGCTGTACATGGAATTCTAAGTATTTACTAGATGCTTCTCCCTCTAAGTAGATAAGCAAGCTGTTCAGGAACAGAGTTTATGACTTTCTCATCTTTGAATCCCCAGCATTAACACAGTTCAGCACCTGGAAGGTGTTCAATAAATATTTGTTCAGTTAGTTTAGCCATGATGGATACTATTGCCAGCACCTTCTATTATTGACAGAGCCTACATATTTCGCATTTTTATAAAAGCTTTGTGTTCTAATGTTTGTGTAGCCATTACTTGTATCTTTGCAATAGCTCAGTACTGTGTCTGTCCAAAGATTCACTGAAGCTATGAGTTTCTACACATAGTGTTTGATTTATCTAGATTTTCAGCCCATACCCCTTTTGTTCACAAATGTCACAATCTCAAGACAGATCAGTTAGTCTCTTTGTTCATATATGCTTTTTCTAAAAAAAATTATGAATACTCATTTTATAAGTGGCATGATTTTCATTTTGGCATTAGCTGAAAGGCAGTTGTGTTTTCACCTAAAGCTGCTGTGAATGCATTTTTAAATGAATATAATTTGCATACTGAATTTGCATTTTTACGACCAGGGGTTGTAACTGAAAACGAGGGAATTGGAAACAGAGAAAAGGAAGGATTATGTATTATTTAATAATCCAACTATCTAGTTAGAAGTCCTAACAAAGTACAGTAGAAGAAATTATAACATTAGATCATAAAATATTACCAGATTAAAGTGTATTTCCATAAAAAACAATACAGGTAAATGACTATATTCATCTTTCACAGGGCAGGGGGAGACCCCATTCTGTTGTAAGGAGTTGCTCTATGTTAAAGGTCTAGACAAAAAACAACCAGAGTTTTTTGTCATTGAACACATAAACAAATGACGTCTGCCCTAAAACTATAGTGTTTCTTAAAATTGATAATTAAAGTTCATTACCTGTTTGATATAACTTTAACTCTTTAATTACATGTGAAAAAATAAATCAGAAAATAAATAAAAGCAAAAAAGAATTTATATTTTGATAATTACATTGTTTATACACATTGACTTATCATTTCAAAATAGATATTAAAAACAGCCATTTATAATAGTCTTTCAGAGTCACACAGGAATATGAACCAGATGACATAAAAGTGACCTAGACTATGACTATTTTTTATATGTTAAATTCAATTATTATTAATAGGTATCAAATGTGATTTACTCTGAAAACTTTCAAATTAATGAACACATACATCGGAAGAAAAAACAGTCAAGAAATAAAAACTTAAGTATCCAGTTGTCTAAAATTCCTATTACATTTAAATATTTTATAAAATATATAAAACAGTTTTCATTAATTTGTGGCTCCAGTTATAGCAACTGCTACAGATGTGTCTTTTTCCTAGAACAAATTGATACCATTGGCACATGTACGCAGCTATTGAGGTGGTAGATATTTTTCCTCTGCTGACAATCAGGGAACATAGAAGTAGTTTACTTTCTCCTGGCAGGACAGCGGGACACCTTTACTATCTTGCCCCAGAGAGGTGACAGCTCATGGATCCTGGGCCACTACTGACATCTATTGTCTCATCAGAGCGTAGGCGTTCATGTTGGTCCCCTACATTGATGACAATATGCTGATAGGATTCAGAAAGCATATAGTGGTAGCTGTCCAAGATGCCTTGATAAAATACTTCTGTGCCAAGGGGTAGGATATTGGTTCCACTAAAATACAGAGATTAGCCACTTTGTTGCAGGAAAATGGGGCTTGAGAGGAAGGTCATGTCCCAGGTCTCGAGTGAGTCCCTGGAACAGGCTGCCAAGTGAGGGTCCCTTGGCCTCATGCAGGAAGGAATTCAAGAGCGAGTGGAAATAGAGTGAAAGCAGATTTATTCAGGGAGATACATACTCCATAGACAGAGTGTGGGCTGGCTCAGAAGGTGAGAGGGCCCCAGGGTATGGGGTTGTTAGTTTTTATGCACTGGCTAATTCATAGGCTAACAAGTGGTAATTTCATAGGCTAACAAGTGGTAGGATTGTTCCATAGGCTAACAAGTGGTAGGATTTCATAGGCTAACAAGTGGTAGGATTATTCCATCTATTTTGGGGAAGGGGCAGGGATTTCCAGGAACTGGGCCACCACCCACTTTTTGGCCTTTTATGGTCAGCCTCAGAACTGTCATTGCGCTGGTGGGTATGTCATTTAGCTAATGTATTACAATGAGCGTATAACGAGGCTCAAGGTCCACTGGAAGTCAAATCTTCCACCATCTTGGACCTAGTTTGTTCTAACCAGTTTTTGTCATATCCTGCATGGCTATGTCATTTTTTTAAAGGTTGTGCCCTGCCCCCTTCCCTCCTGCTTCATATCTACCCTCTCCAAAGAGGTGACGCTCCTACGCCTTTTCACTATCTACGTGAAAGAAACAGACACAGTGTTTGGTAAATATTTGTTGATTTTGGAAGCAATATACCACATTTAAGCATCTGCTCCCATCCATTTATCAGATTTAAGAAAAGGCCAAATACTTTTAATGGGTCCCAGAGCAAATCAAAACTTAACAAAAAACATAACGCAAAGGTCCTTACAATCCAGAAGCTTTAACTGTACTCAAGAGTCTATGAGCAGTTACAATGCTTTTGTCAAATATTGGAGCAAAAATTTCTAAGGTTGGGTCCCAAGATCTTTGAGCAAAGCCATTTATATTTAGCAATAACAATAGTATTGATATTTTGAGAAATAGCTCAACTTAATTTGTCCCTGACAGAGAAGTCTGACTTTGGAACATCAGGTAACAACATAAGGCCATTGCTATCGCACGCCGGGCAATTATCTAACTCTAGGAAGTCACAGAGTTAGGCATACCCGGCGGCATTCCACTATTCAAGTGGAAATAAAGTATATGGGTCCAGACAAAGCAGCCCCTGAAAGGACAGGTAATTTCAGCAGCATCTGACTTCATTCCCAACTTGTCCTTCGTTCTGCTGCCCCCCGCCCAATCTCTATTTTTATCCCGGGGGAGTTTTTTTTTTTTTTTTACAAATTTATTTTTGGCTGCGTTGGGTCTTCGTTTCTGTGCGAGGGCTTTCTCCAGTTGTGGCAAGTGGGGGCCACTCTTCATCGCGGTGCGCGGGCCTCTCACTGTCGCGGCTTCTCCCGTTGCGGAGCACAGGCTCCAGACGCACAGGCTCAGTAATTGTGGCTCACGGGCTTAGTTGCTTCGCGGCATGTGGGATCTTCCCAGACCAGGGCACGAACCCGTGTCCCCTGCATTCACAGGCAGATTCTTAACCACTGCACCACCAGGGAAGCCCCCAGGGGGAGTTTTTTAAATTATTAATTGACCAGGAAGGGAAAAGTTTAGGTCTTATATATAGGTATTGCTGTATAATTTGCTGGCACTGGACAGAAGTTAACAGCTGAAACTTTACAGCCCCACCCAGGGTTGATCCTTTAAAAAGCATGGGTAGGAGGGTGGGCAACAAATCCTCTTGATGGTTTAGAATGGTTCACTTGCCTTGAAGGAGAGAGAGACTTAGGCAGGTATCTACTTTTCTTTCACTGAGGAATCGCTATCCCTCCCAGGGCTGCCCTGGTGGGACAGGGCCTTGCCTGGCATAGGAGTTAGTGGCCAAAGCTGGGAACTTACTTGGAGCCTCCATGGCTTGGACTACAAGTTGTAGGTGACAAACTCTTCCTATTCTTGTGAATCTGGGTTCTTATCTTTTAGAAACTTTAGTACACACAGAAGTAATACATCCTCTAGGTACACAAAATGATAACTGAATTGGAAGTAAAGACTGCCACCTGGGTATTTCAGATCTTTCATGCCTTTAAACAAACAGACCAAAGTAGGTTTCATTATTAGTTTGGGTAAATGATCCTGATTATTAAAAGGAACAATGAATCCTGGGGACAATGGGATATGAAGCTGTATAGATAGAAGCCTGAGAAAACCCTGGAGGGTCTGCAGTGTTCAATGTCAAAAATTGATGAAACTTAAGTTTTGACTATAATTGAATAATGGGGTCAATTTAACCCTCCAAAGTTCAACAGCTAGAAAAATGGGTGAGTTTACATGAAACACTCATTTTCAGACAGTGGGCAGTGAACAGTACACACAATAATCATGGAGAGAAGGGAAACAAAAAGCGTAAGCCCTGTAATTATCCCAGCTTCTTGCTTATAGAGAGCGTCCAGGCTGCAGTAGTGAGAAGAGGTCCCCAAACAGAGCCAGGCGTTCTTGATGAGTTGAAAAGACAGAATTCAAAGTTAAGGGAGGCCAAAACGGCTAGAATTTTAGTGTGTAATTCCAGGAAGGAGATAGGTGTGTAAAAAAAAAAAAAATGCCTCCAAAGATCTGCAGAAGGATCTGTTGGTCTGTGGTTGAACAGTGGTCTTCACGTGCATGGGAGGACAGTGCATGAAGCCTAAGAAAGGACTAGTGGAATATTCCCTGGCGATCTACAGGGTGGGTAATATGTCATGTTCTAAGCAATCAGAGTATAAAGACCCCTGAATCAGTAGGGCATTAGGTAGAGTCCTCAGAAGGGTGTAGTAATCTCAGCAGTGGAATCAGATAAGCCCTAGATGGAGGGCTGCTCTGGACCTGCTCTGACAACACTTAAAAAGACTCAAAAGGGTCAAAATGATTCCAGTAATCTGGCAGCATTCTAGAACAAAATCCAACAATATTTAAAGAAATGCAGCAAAATACAACACCAACTACATAGAATTTACAATGTTTGGCATCCAATCAAAAATTTGCATAGGAAGGAAGCAGGAAAATGTAATCCCTAACCAGGAAAAAAGTCTATCAACAGAAATAGACCCCAAATGACAGAGGATAGAATCATTAGAAAAGACATTTTTTAAAAAGCTGTTATAAAACAGTATATCCAATAAGGGATTAATAGCCAAAATATACATAAAAATTCATACAACTCAATATCAAAAAAACCAAACAATCCGATTAAAAGATGGGCAGAGGACCTGAACAGATATTTTTCCAAAGAAGAAATACAGATGGCCAACAGGCATATGAAAAGATGCTCAACATCACTAATCATCAGGGAAATGCAAACCAAAACCACAATGTGATATCATGTCATACCTGTCAGAATGGCTTTTATCAAAAAGACAGCAAATAACAAGTGTTGGCAAGGATGTGGAGAAAAGGGAGCCATTGTGCACAGTTGGTGGAATGAAACTTGGTGTGGTCACTATGGAAAACATTATGGAGTTTCCTCAATAAATTAAAAATAGAACTGCTATACAATCCAGCAAGTTTACTTCTGGGTACTTACCCAAAGAAAACAAAAACACTAACTTAAAAAGATATATGCATCCTAATGTTTATACCAGCACCCCAATTTACAATAGCCAAGATACGGAAGCAACCGAAGTGTTCACTGATAGATGACTGGATAAAGAAGATGCAATACATATATATATATACACACACACACACACATACACACATATATATACACACACATATACACATATATATACACACACACATATATACACATATATATATACACACACACATATATACACATATATATACACACACATATATACACACCTATATATATACACACATATATATACTCGCACATACACATATATACACACATATATATACACACACATACACATATATACACACACATATACACACATATATATACACACACATATATACACACACATATATATACACACATATATATACTCACACATACACATATATACACACATATATATACACACACATACACATATATACACACACATATACACACATATATATACACACACATATATACACACCTATATATATACACACATATATATACTCACACATAAACATATATACACACATATATATATACACACACATATACACATATATACACACACATATACACACATATATATACACACACATATATACACACACATATATATACACACACATATATACACACACACATATATACACACATATATATACACACACACACAATGGACTATTACTCAGCCATTCAATAAAAAAGAAATCTTGCCATTTTTGAAAACATGGGTAGATCTACATGGTATTATGCTAAGCAAAATAAGAGAACGACAAATACCGTATGATCTCACTGATATGTGGAATCTAAAAAACAAAACAAACAAAACAAAACAAAAACAGACTCATAGCTTCAGAGAACAAACAGGTGGCTGTCAGAGGTGGAGGTGCGGGCAAAATAAGTGAAGGAGATTAAGAGGCCCAAACCCCCAGTTATCAAACAAATAAATCACGAGGGTATAGCTACATGGTCAATAACACTGCAGTAACTTTTTATGGGGACGGATGGTTACTAGACTTATCCCGCTGATCATTTTGTAATTTATGTAAATGTTGATTCACTATTTTGTACATTTGAAACTAACATAGTATTGTACATCAACTATATTTCAATTTTTAAAAAGCTATAAAATATACTCCATAGGTACTATAAATATACTCCGCATGTCCAAGAGGATAGAGAAAAATATCATCTTAACGAGAGGAAAATCTGAAGATTAAAAAAGACTAAAATTGAAGTTCTAGGCATAAAAAGTATAATATCTGAAATGAACAATATGCTAAATGGAATAAACAGCAGATTAGATATAACAGAAGGAATGATTACCGAACTTGAAAATATAGCAATAGAATCGTACAAAATGGAACACAGAAATACAAAAACTGTGTTGTTGCTGGGGTGTTGGTACTGTTATTCTGACACTTGTACATTGTGGATAAAACAAATAGGCAAGCACGTGATATTCTAATTATATCATCTGTGATGACCTTGAGAACTGGGGTTTTCAGCAGTGCAAAGGATATATAGATGCAAAATACAAGCAATACAGATATAAGACAGCCCTGACTTTGACTTTAAAATACAAATAGGGGGACTTCCGTGGTGGCACAGTGGTTAAGAATCTGCCTGCCAATGCAGGGGACACGGGTTCGAGTGCTGGTCCGGGAAGATCCCACATGCCGTGGAGCAACTAAGCCCGTGCGCCACAACTACTGAGCCTGCGCTCTAGAGCCTGTGAGCCGCAACTACTGAGCCCGTGTGCCACAACTACTGAGCCCGTGTGCCACAACTACTGAGCCTGCGCTCTAGAGCCCGCGAACCACAACTACTGAAGCCCACGCACCTACAGCCCGTGCTCTGCAACAAGCGAAGCCACCACAACGAGAAGCCCACGCACCACAACAAAGAGTAGCCCCTGCTTGCCACAACTAGAGAAAGCCCGCATGCAGCAACGAAGACCCAACACAGCCAAAAATAAATAAATAAATAAATTTTTAAAAAAGTGATTGATCTGTTTAAAAATATATGTAAATAGGAACTCTGATATAATGACATATTTTATTGGAAAAAAATATTTTCTACTCTGTCCACTCATAAGGTCTAGAAATAATGACCACCTCAACAGAGCTAAGAACCCACCAAAAGGAGCCTTGGTTAATTCCAAGTGTAGTTAGAAATGTGCAAGGTGAGTGTGGAACACCTTGTCATCCCAAAGAGCAAAGAAACCATCAAAGACTAAGGTAATGTCAGTGGGAATCAGGCTACTTAGGACACTAGCCACATATAGCATCAATAAGAATAATAGCTATAATGTCTTGAAACATAGCAAATATGTTTAATCCCATGTGTTTGCTGTGATACTAACCAAACAAAACCCCAAAACCTAATTGGTTACTCTTGGATGATGCTAGGGAACAAATTCATTACTGTGAAAACTGGTAAGTAAAAGGATAAACTCAAACATTTATCCTGCTTTCTCTCTATGAATTGTAACACTGGGTAACTAAAATGATAGAACAGTAGAATTTTCTATTTAGAAAAATATCCCAGCGAATAAATAAAGAGGGAATGCCATAATTAGGATATCACTATTTTGCAGCGTCTAATAAATTAATGGAGCTAGATATTAAGCATTAACAGCTACTAACATCACAAAAAAAGAGACAATCAACCATTTGTGTCTCCTTATAGAACACAACAGTCCCTGTAAGGTGTCTTGGCAAGAAAAAATGTCTAATCTAAATCTGATGATGTCTCTAGCTCCAACTTCCAATTTACAAGGAGTACAAACAACCCAGTTTCTTCAGCAAATACATTTCAAAGGGGAAAAATATACCGAGGAAGAACCTATAGATTAAAAACTGTAAGAAAAGAAAATATACTATTTAAGAGACAACTAGAAATTCTAACAATAACTCTGTATTTGTTGATATTAAGAAAATATCCCTCTTCTTTTAGATATGATAATAGTGTTGTGGCTATATTTGGAAGAGTTCATATCCTTTAGACTTAAGAGCTAAAATATTTATGGTATTTGTCATTTTTTACAAAATAATATGGTTGAAGGAACAGATGTGCTGTAGATGAAATAACAGTTGCCATGGGTACATGACTGTTGAAGCTGAGTGATGGGTACATGGGGATTCATTACACTTTCTCTGTATACTTCTGTATTTGTTTCATATGTTCTGCAAGAAAGATTTTAAGGTAATAAGAAAGGACAAAAATAGAACTCTGGGAAGAAAATTAATGTAAGATGATAGCAATCCTAACAAAGAGGTCAGCCAAGGCTCAAATCCTTTAGAAATAAAGATAGAAATTTATTCAACCGCATAGTTCACATAACTCATTAAAAACTCTAAATATATACCATTTTAGGAAGAAAAATTTCAAAAGGTTTATCTTCACAAGTGTTTAATAATAGCTAATTGTCCCTACATGAGAAAAATCTTGGCTTGGTCCCTTTAACTAATTAATATATTCTATTCTTCTTTTGCCCTTGTCCACACAAAGTCAGAGTCTCAAGATCTGACTTTTCTTTTAGAGTACTTGGCATTATTGCCTACCATAAGAAGATAAACTACTGGTTTCTTGTTTATATATATAATATATATATACACACATATATATATGTATATATAATATATATATTTTAAAGGCATGTTGTTTTTGTATTCACTCTGAACAACATGATCTTAGGAAATTCCATTTCACTGGAGATTCAATTTCACTGGCAGAGCTCCACTAATAGGGGGTTGGGGGGGGTACTCTATTCTTCTGCTTAAAAAGAAATTTTGCAATAAATATTTAGTGCTTGAGATAAAAAAGAAAAAATAATAATACACTGCTTTTCTGTGCACTTCCAGTCTGATAAAACACTTGACTTGTAATATGTTCCCATTTTCACAAAAATACTTTTGTTTTGTTAGGAGAAGTAGAGTATGGAAAAGGACAAGGAAGAAAGTGGGGGGAAAAGAGGAATAAAGGAATAAAAAACAAGGATAGGAAGGGAGAGTAGGAGTATTTTTCTCAAGAAATTTGCATTGTGCCAAAAGTAGGTATATTTTTGTAATTATTAAGTTCTTCATTAATTAAACCATTTTCTTTTTAGCTTCTCTCATCCAAAAGCAGTGTGCAAAACAATGCATTAACATACATAGAAAATGCTGATTCCCTCCTAGCCCCAGTCCTGAGGTAACCAATGTCAGCAGTCTGGCATGTGACCATCCTCACTTCTCCCCTTATATATAAAAACATTCAAAGGGTATTTGGAAATTTTTTGTTTGTTTGCTGTTCCAAATATTAGATAATACTGTAACTATTATGCCAGGACTTGCTTTGCTCAGTATATCATGGACATCTCAAGTCCATAGAAAACTAAATCATCCTTTTAAACAGTCACATAATATTCCACCGTAAAAATGTACTTCGCTGAACTATTGCCCTGTTGATAGACAGTGAGACTGTATCCATTTTTGGCCACCATAATCGATGGTAAAATAAAGATTCTTTAACATGGCCTTAAAAAACAATGTGTCTATTTCTACAGAAAAGCTATTCAAAATGGAGTGGGTATGTTAAAGAGAACATGTGTTTTAGATTATAATAGACATGGCTAGATTTCTTTTCAAAATGTTTGCAGTTTATACTCCCACTAACAATATATTACCATGTCCATTTTCTCATTTATGTCTTACTAACAATGAATGTTATGACCCTTTTTAATTTTTGCCATCAAATAAGAGAGATTCAAATTATCAAAAGAACTGTTCCTTAGTGTTTTCCCTGAATTGAATTCACAGTCTGTGTAGGTCTCTGACATCTGTAGGTGGTTTGCTCTATGAGTCAGCATTGGAGACCGGACTGAAGCAGTGGTGTTCTCTGCCCTATTCTGTGGTCATAGATTGCTTACAGGAGATTGTACCATTGGAATGGTACTACCAGGAAAAAAGCACGATATACAGGTTAATATCACCATTGTCATATATGAAAGATACCTTGCTATTCACTGGAAACAAAATGATAGAAACAGAAACCCTCAGGGGTTAAAGACGCTATCCAATGCTTAACTCTTATCCATAAAACTCCTACCAATTTATTTTTGTACCTCTGCTTAATCTCCTCTAGTGCTGGGGAGCCTACAAAAGCAGACAGCCATTCCATAACAACAAAGCGAACTTTTACTGAACGTTTATTCTGTACCAGACACACTTAAAAGTGCCCGGCAGGAAGCATCTCATTTAATCCTTACAAAAACCCTCTGGGGGAGGCATTACTATTATACCTATTTCACAGAATAAACCAAGGCACACATCACAGGGACAGCAATGGCTGCAGTTGAAGTCCATGGGAAACCATCTCAATCTCTGCACCTTACTGCCTCCCAAAGGCAGGTTTATAAAACTCTGAATGCCAGCCCTTTTTCTTTACAAACCTAAACATGCCTTCCTGTGGTTGTTTCACTGCTCCTAGTCTACTCCTATTATTCCACATATTCTCCTAAACTCTTTTACTTATGAAAATACTACAAATACTTGAAAGCAGCTATGAGGTTCTCCATTAGTCTTTCATTTTTCATTGTTGATATATATATTTTTTGGCCGTGGCACGTGGCATGTGGGATCTTAGTTTACCGACCAGGGATCAAACCTGCACCCCCTGCCTTGGAAGCACAGAGTGTTAACCACTGGACTGCCAGGGAAATCCCTCTCCATTAGTCTTTAGCTCTAGAACCAGAGAGTTTTTAATGGAAGCCTGAGAAAGATCAGCTCACAGAACTCACCCAATGGCAAGAGGGAGAAAATGGTAGTATCTATATCTCCTACTTATTACAGACCCCAATTCAAGCCAATTATGAGTCTTTATAGGAAAGGGGACTAAAAATTTCCAGAGGAGGGACCAAGTACGAAGCATTAAAACACAAAACATTAATGGGAAAGATTAACATAATACCATTATATTTTTGAAGTCTCAGTCAAATTCATCAGTGAAATGCACATTCCTGTAGAATACCTCACATACCTAAGGATTAAGTCTCTCTTTTTTTTTCAGTCTTCTTAAATGTATTGAGACTTGTTTTGTGGCCTGGTATGTGATCTATCCTAGAGAAAGTTCCATGTGCACCTGAAAACAATGTGTATTCTGATGCTTTTGGATGGAATGTTCTATATAGATCTAGGATTAAGTCTTCTAGGAATACAATAATTAAGAGTATGGCACAAGAGACAAGTTTAATAATGTTTCAGTCATAGGAATTCAAAGATAATGGAAAGTACAATAATAAAATTCACATTCATTAAAATCACAAAAATTTCCACGTTTATCACAAGAGAATGGATTCGGTGGAAATTCAAATAGAAAACAAAATCAGACGGCACAATGGAAGTAAAATACGTCCGTGATGAGTATCTGGTATGTCAATCAAAGGTTAACCAAGGATATACTAATGTAAAGTCTTTCTCTCTCTAACCACATTTCTTTCACTGATGAAAAGTCTATGATTTAGGTTGCATTTTTCATTTATAATCTCTTATATCAGAGAATTATTTTTTCTTAATTTTCCTCTATTTTTTGCACTTTCAGAATGGGGAATAAAGTTAATCTCTTGAAATCCAGGCCACATTAACATTATAACTCTTTTATTCTGATAAATTATTTGCACACATGTGAGGTCAAGAGCTCATGGAGCTTTATTCCTTACAGTTTCCCCACATTTTCCCACTGCTCATTTTGCAATGTATTTATCATCACTTCTTTAAACTCAAGATACCAAGCTATGTATTGTTGTCTTGCATTGAAATAATTCTGAACCCAACACTAAACACTCCACACAAACAGTAAAAATAAAAACTAGTAAAGAAGAAATAGCTTCATTAGGTGATTATGAATTTTTTTTGTTTATTCCATTTTATATTTGCAAATTGTAAGTGATTTTATATAACATTTATATAAAATGTGGTTCTGTATTTTTTAAAGCAGTGGACTCTTAAGATAATTGTTAAATCTATCTGAATATCCCTGTTATTGGTTTGCTTTGAACTAGATTATTAATTATTAATTGAACAAATTGAATAAATGGAAGATTCAGCCTGTTCCTAAGACTTTGGAGATCTTTGAATATTCAGTTTCCTAAATTTCAGTGAGGTGGATGGGCTATTTAAAAATGTGGACTGTACCTTAATGAAATTTAGTAAACATATTTTTAACTTCTGAACCACTATACTACAGGTTAATATATAACCATTACTGTAACTATTTATTTGAATTTTCTATTGAATTTTCCCATAGAATATACACAGAGGATGAGTTAGCTTGGGATAAAGTTTTTTTTGTTTGCTTGTTTGTTTTTGACATGCACAAACATACCTAGCTGGGGAAGTTATGTACAGATGGATTTATTCCAGAGGCTGGAACAAAGGCCAATTTGTTGGATTATTAAGGGAAACTAATGACTCAATATAACTATTTTTTAATTAAAATGTGATACATATTAATTCCTTTTCATAGGAAGTTCCCCCCCAAAAAATGGGGGGATTTTTAAAAATTGAGACATAATTGAATATAACACTGTATTAGTTTTAGGTGTACAACTTAATAATTTACGTATATATTGCAACATGATTACCACAAGAAGTTAACATCCATCACCACAAATTGTTATACATTTTTTTCTTGTAATGAGAACTTTTAAGATCCACTCTCTTAGCAACTTTCTATACAATACAGTATTAATAACAATAATCACCATGATGTACAGTACATTCCCAAGACTAATTTATCTTATAAGTGGAAGTTTGAACCTTCTGACCACTTTCATCCATTTCACCAAACTCCTACACCCCTCCTCTGGCAACCACCAATATGTTCTTTGTATCTATAAGTTCAGTTTGTTTGTTTGTTTACTTTTCAAATTTCACACATAAGTAAGATTATACAGTATCTGTCTTTCTCTGTCTGACATATTTTACTTAGCATAATGCTTTCAAGGTCCACCCATGTTGTTGCAAATGGCAGGATTTCCTTTTTTATGTCTGAATATTATTCCATTGTACGTATATGTATGTGTGTGTGTGTGTGTGTGTGTGCGCGCGCATGTGTGTATATATATATGTATATAAAACACATTCTCTTTGTCCATTCATTCATCAGTGGACACTTTTAGGTTGTTTTCATGTCTTGGCTATTGAAAACAATGATGCAATGAACACTGGGGTGCAGATGTCTTTTCAAGATAGTGATATTTTTTTCTTTGGATAAATACCCAGAAGTGTAATTGCTGGATCATATTTTGCCCTATGTTGTTTAGTTTCCACAATTTTGTGAATTTCCCTGCTTTCTTTCTGTTACTGATTTCTAACTTCATCCCATTGTAGTTAAAAAAGATACTTCGTGCGATATCTCTCTTTTAAAATGTCATAAGACTTAATTTGTGGTCTAGTCTGGAAAAATATCCCATGTGCACCTGAGAAGAATGTGTATTCTGTTGTCATTGAGTACAGTGTAAAATTTGTTAGATCTAGTGATTTATTGAGTTAAGTCCTCTGTTTCCTTATTTATTTTCTGTCTAGTTGTTCTATTTTTTACTGAGGGTGGAGTATTAAGTCTCCAACTAGAATTGTAGTTCTATTTCTCCCTTCAATTCTGTCAGTTTTTGCTTTGTATAATTCGACAGTATTTTATTAGGTGTGTAAATGTTTATAATTGTTATATCTTGTATTGAACATTTATTAATATATAATTAATATATTATTAATATATAATGCCCTTTGTTTCTTATAAACTTTCTGAATTAAAGTCTATTTTGTCTGATATTGGTATAGCCATCCCTGTTCTCCTTTGGTTACTATTTCCATGGAATATCCTTTTCTATCCTTTCACTTTCAACCGATTTGTGTCTTTGGATTTAAAGTGAATTTCCTGTAGACAATATATAGTTGGATCATTTTTTTATCCATTCTGCCAATTTCTTTCTTGATTGTAGCTGAATCCATTTACATTTAAAGTAATTAGATAAGGAGAGAACTCTGTCATTTTGCTATTTAGTTTCTCTATGTCTTATAGTTTTTTTGTCTCTCATTTCCTGCATTACTGTGTTCTTTTGTGTTTAGTTGATTTTTTGGTAGTGAATTGATTTAATTCCTTTATCACTTCCTTTTGTGTACAATGTACACCCTCAGCTTTTATTTATATGGGAATGTCTTAATTTCTCTCTCACTTTTGAGGGACAGTTTTTATGGATATAGGACTCTTGGTTGACAGTTTATTTTTTCTCTTAATACTTTGAATATATCAACTTACAACTATTCGACCTCCAAATTTTCTGGTGAAAAATCTGCTGATGATCACTGAGGATACTTTGTATGTGACAAATTGTTTCTCTCTTGCTGCTTTCAAAATTATTTGTCTTTGTCTTTCAACTGTTTATGTGTCTTGGTGGTGGGTTTCTTTGAGTTCATTCTACTTGGAATTCATTAAGCTTCTTAAATATTTATATTCATGTCTTACAACACATTTGGGAACTTTTCTGCCATTGTTTCTTTAAATATTCATTCTTCTCCTCTGGGACTCCTACAATGTCTGACGGTATCCCACAGATCCCTTAGGCGCTGTTCATTTTTCTTCAATCTTTTTTCTTTCTGTTCCTCAGACTCAATAATTTCCATAGTCCTATCTTCAAGTTTGCAGATTCTTTCTTCTGCCTGTGCAAATCTGCTTTTGAATCCCTCTAGTGAATTTTTTCATTTCAGTTATTTAATTTTTTAGCTCCAGAATTTCTTTTGGTTTATTTTTAGATAAATAAAAAATGCATTCGTTCTTTGAGTGTCTCTAAGGCAGCTACATTAAAATCTTTATCTAGTAGATCTGCCATCAGGTCTTTTTCAGAGACAGATTCTGTTTTTTCTGTTTTTTTCCTTCTCTTCTTTGAATGGATCATATTTTCTCGTTTCTTTGTATACCTTGTGATTTTTATTTTTTTTTGAAAACTGGATATTTAAATCTAATAATGTGGTAGCTCTAGAAATCAGATTCTCTCCCTTCCCCAAGGCTTACTGGATTTTGTTTGATTTTTGTTTTTATTGTTGTAGACTCTGTGCTGAGGATCAGTCTGCATTGAAAACTTAAGGTCATCTCAAATCCTTTCTGAGCCTGTACCTTCCCCTGGGCATGCATGGTGACTTTCTAATTTCCCCTGTATGTGCAGTTGTTTTTGAATGTTCTAATCTTCAATGTCTGATTCCCAAAAGGAGAAAAAGAAAAATGAAGGGGGTTTGGGAGAAAGGCACCATCCCTTTAACCCCCTGGAAATCACTTTACAACAGTGGGAGGAGGTGCAATAACAATGGCCACTGCCTCTTTGCCTGCCTTTCTGTGATCCCCAATATTTGGAAGACAGGGTCCTTTTTGCCAACCCTGGCTCCTGCAAACTACTCCCAAAACACATGCACAGCTGCCTGCCACGGTGCTGGCTGGGGGTAGATGGGTAGCTGCTGCTATGCTAAAAGCTGAAATTGACTAAAATTAATCACAGTTTACTCTTCAAGCCTTCCGCTGGAATTTGCAAGCCTTCAGTAGACTGCAGAGTTCCAAAATAGTCATATCAGACAGATTCTACCAGTGTCATTGTTGTCTGGGTTCGGGGAGAGATTTACTTATTTACTTATTTATTTACTTATTTATTTATTTTTAACATCTTTATTGGAGTATAATTGCTTTCCAATGTTGTATTAGTTTCTGCTGTATAACAAAGTGAATCAGCTATATGTATACATATATCCCCACATCCCCTCCCTCTTGCATCTCCCTCCCACCTTCCCTATCCCACCCCTCTAGGTGGTCACAAAGCACCGAGTTGATCTCCCTGTGCTATGCAGCTGCTGGGGGGAGAATTTTCTAGTGCTCCCTACTCTGCCATCTTCCCAGAGTCTTCCTCCTTTGACCATTTTAAAATTGAATTTGTTTTACTTTTCATTCATTTTAAAATGTAAAAAAGATCATGTCAGTCCCCATTTAACACCCCATAATGCCTTCCCATCTCAGTATTAAAATACAATCCTCTTGTCCAGATTTACAAAACCCAAACATCTCTATCCTGCCTGCCTGGATCTCTTATCACAATTACCACCACTCTCCCCATCACTCACTGCTCTGGTCTCTGTCTTCCTCAAGCTCCCCAGGTTCATATTGCTTTAAGCATCTAAACTAGCTATTTTCCCTCTGGTACTCTCACAAATTGAGAGGGGCTTGATGTAAATTGGTACAACCACTTTGAAAAACTCTAAGGGCCTCTTGAACTTTGAAATGAATCTCTAAAATGATTTTCCCTGCCATCTTCTCAAAGGGATCATCCCTGACCATTTAATTTCAAACACCTGCCCACTTACTCCATCTTGTCACCTCTTTAACATTTTCTACAAACACATATTATTATCTGATTTTTTGTAGTTATTGTGTTTGTTTGTCATTATTATCTGTCTCCTCCTTACTACGGAGTAAGTTCCAGTTGAGCAGGAACCTTTTATGTCTTGTTCATTGCTGGGTCTCCAGATCTAGAAAAATCCCTGGCATATAAATAGTTGGCTTTCAACAAACATATATTAAATGAATGAGAGGATTCTACAAAGTTAAATTTTTATAACTTACTTACTTCTTCAAAATGTATGTTTATTTTTACCAGATTTTACCTACATGAAAAGGTGACTGGCAAGAGAATCGGAAGGGAGAAAGTTTGGAAAAGAATCCTGCTAAAGCAGCAAGGTATATATTTTCTGTATTAATAATTAATTCAACAAATATTTATGAAAAACCTACATATACAAGTGAACAGGAAAAACTGCATGCTATAAAAATATTATATTCTACAGGAGATTACTTACTGACAATAATTAAACAAATATATAAAACCATTCAAGTAGTAATAATTGCTATGAAGAAAACAAGGCAGTGTAAAATAATAGAAAATGTGATGGGGGAGGAGTCCATTTTAGAGAGAAAGTTTAGTAGAGACCTAAATTGTGGGGTTGAACCTGTGAAGATCTTGGGTAATAGCATTGTAGGCCTAGAGAAAAAGAAAGGCAGATTCCTGAAGCTTGGCCTATTTGAGGAAGAGCAAAATGACTAACCTGTAAGGGAGAGGAAGGGGGACAGGAGAGCTTGGCCAGTTCCACATCCCCAGATCATGTAAATATATTAGAAATGGAGCCTTCCTTTTTCTGGGTCATTTTAGGGTTTTAATCTATAGTAACAAGACCCCTTTGTTAGAATAGCAAAAAAAAAAAAGAGAAAGAAAGAAAACCAGCCCCCCCCCAAAAACCCCCACTCTATCTATAAGGAAAAATCATAAGCTCTTGGGACTGAAAGGCGCAGAGAGGAACAACTCTAAAATTCTCATTTGAAAAGACTCTCAATTGCTGACATATTTGGGGTAGAAGAATCCCATTTTCCTGAAACAACCCAATTAAGTAGTGTGTCTATCCTATTACAGCACAGCCTCTCTTTTACATGGCAACTAGGAATGTTGGAAAGACGTCTGAGGAGCATTTGGTCTTGAGTGACATCAGGCAAGTCATTTAATCTCTTTAAAACTCAGCTCTTCATCTGCCTCTGTGCTGTGGGATAATAACATAAACCTTAAGATATTTTGTAAGCATGTAAATGTATTAGTTCAGGTTGCCTCTAGAAGCAGCTGCCAAGACGGGATTAGACATGCAAGAGACTTACTGAAGGAAGGGGCAGACGCTGGTTTGACCCAAGTGGAAGGAGAGAGAGAGGAAGGAGGAATGGGTGGGAAGAATGTCAGATGGCAGCTCAGTTCCAAGAGATGCTCAGCCAGGAGGACAGGTTGTCCTTGAGCCAAAGTCACCTGTTGGAGGAGTTCCTCGCCTTGCTGGAATAAGCGCCTACATTTGTATCCCCTCTGTGCTCAGTCATCAGTTTGGAGATGCTTGTGGGAAATGTGGTGTCTGTGCAAACACAGGAGTGGACCCAGGGGAGCAGCATTTGTGGCCATCAGTCAATGATGCTCCTTGCAGCAGGATCCAAGCAGCACATTTCCATGACGGCAAAAATCCACCACCCTCGTGCCTCACAGATCTACTGCTCCCAGCAATTCAGGGAACAGCCAGCTCTTCTGTAGTTCCTGGGACCTTCTCTTCCTGAGAAGAGGGGATAGTGGGACAAATTATAGCCCCCAGTACCATAGTTGGTTGGTCTCTGGGCACAGCTGGGGGCTCCCAGCTCACCTTCCACTCTCCATCCTAGTGGGTCTCTCGTTATGATCCCACTCCCACACCTCCTTCACTGTGAAGTGAGTCCCTCACTTGGATGCTATGTTGTATGGGATTCCATGGCCATGGATCAGGCATTTTGTAAGTCCCTGGATTGTGGTGCTGGCTGAGGCTCTGAGGGCCAGAAGGTAAGCTCATACCTAGAATATGTATCCATCACTGTGAGGATAAGCCACTGACCCTTCCAGCATGGAAGGGGCCAGTGTGGTTGATGTGCCACCAAGTGGCTGGTCGGTCTCCTTGGATAGTGCCACACCAGGAGCACCTGCTGGTGTCTGTTGCTCACAGGTTAAACATTCGGAGGCAGCAGTATCTAAATCAGTCTTCTAAGTGGAGTCTGACCTGTTGTCCTACAGACTCCCTCTCTGTCAACAGGGTCACTTCATTTATGGGCCCATCATACCAACTCCATCGCTGGAGTTCCAGCATCCCAGAGGCCTATGCTGTGATCCTCCCCCTGGGGCTTGCCATTAGCACCACATGGCGTTTTTTCCCACTACTGACACCTCTAATGCCAAAAGGTTTGTTGGACTGTATGGCCCAAGGGATAGGGCTGTTTGCATTGCAGCCTAGACCTGGTACGGAACTCTTTCATTCTCTGGGTCCCATTCAGAACTATCAGACTTCCATGTCACCTAACATACCACCTGGACAGGTGTTCTTAGATGTGGAGTGTGTTGCTTCCAGAACACAGCTTTGTGCTTCCTGCTCTGTGGTAGGAGATGCAAGATGTGGCAATTTGTGTTTTATTTAGGAGTGGATATCCCAATGCTCTCCTGACTGCTGGACTCTTGAGAACATCACTGAAGAGGCATGTCCCTGAATCTGCACAGGATTTAAGTTCCACCTCTTGGAGTGCATATGTCTTACCAAGGCCTCCAGAGTGCTAGCCACTTCTTGCTCATCCTAATGATTTCTATGGATGTTCAGGCAGTTCAGATCTCTTCGGACTATATTATGATGGAGGGTGGAAGAATTAACAGAAACTTGATGCAAAATTGCAAATGAATATCGTTGTCCGTCCCATGTGAATTCAAATTGATTCTGGTCTTCTTTTCCAGGGGTCAGCAAAATTTTTTATAGAGAGCATGATAGTAAACGTTTTAGGCTTTGCAGGCAATATGGTCTCTGTTGCAGCTATTCAACTCTACTGTTGTAGTGTGAAAGCAGACAATATGTAAATGAGTAAGTGGGGCTGTGTTCCAATAAAACTTTATTTACAAAACAGACAGCTGACCAGATTGGATCCACAGGCTGTAGTTTTTTTCCACTCCTGCTCTTTTCTCTCCAAAATGAAAAGGAGTGCACTCACCACTTCAGTTGACTCATATCACCTACCTACGACCTTATTAAACTGTTCTAGCTTTGTTCTGGCTAGCAGCACAATTGAGGTTGTTAAGTCTAGAGCAGTCCATAGTCATTCTCCAGTTTCTATAGGGCCCAGATTGGTAATATGATATGGAATGTTACCTCGATCCTTTAGGCCTTTAATGGTAGCATTAACCTCCACCATGACCCTTGCGATGCAATAATATTTTTGCTTAACTATTTTGGTGGAGAGGGGTTTGTTTGCAGAGTTTTCCACTTGGCCTTAATCACTGTAATAGCTCTTACCCCCTAAGCTAGGAGCCCTATGTTAGGGTTACTCCAATTGCCAAGTATATCAATACTGGTAATACATTCAGGGCAGGGTTTGGAGAAAGGACCATTGGATGGATCTTCAGACCCATTGTCTCCACAGTGGACCAGACCCACTGTAAGCCAGACTTAGGCAGGACTCCATTTGTCACCTGGCTCCTGTAATTCTTCACTCTAACAGAAACATGATGATTGTGTTGGTACAAGTTCTCCAAGAAACAGAAACCAAGATGGTATTAAACATGTAAGAAATTGGATGGCCAACAGACACATAAAAAGATGCTCAACATCACTAATCATCAGAGAAATGCAAATCAAACCACAGTAAGATATCACCTCAGACCTCTCAGAATGGTTATCATCAAAAAGGCAAGAAATAACAAGTGTTGGTGAGGATGTGTTGGTGAGAATGTAATTTGGTGCAGCCACTATGGAAAACAGTACAGAGGTTTCTCAGAAAATTAAAAATAGAGTTATTTTCAATTCCAATCCTAGGTATTTACCCAAAGAAAACAGAAACACTAATGTGAAAAGAAATATGCACCCCTATGTCCATTGCAGTATTATTTACAATAGGCAAGATATGGAAGCAACCTAAGTGTCAACAGATGAATAGATAAAGAAGATGTGAGATATATATATATATATATATATATACACACATATATATATATAAACGGAATATTACTCAGTCATAAAAAAATGAAATCTTTCCATTTTGACAACATGGATAGATCTAGAGGGTATTATGTTAAGTAAAATAAGTCAGACAGAGAAAAACAAATACTGCATGATCTCACTTATATGTGGAAACTAAAAACAAAACAAACAAAACAAAGCAAAACAAAATGAAAACAGACTCATAGATACAGAGAACAAAAGGGTATGTACCTGAAGGAAGGGGGTGGGGGAGGTGAAAAAGGTGAAGGAGATTAAGAGGTAAAATCCTCCAGTTATATAATAAATAAGTCACAGGGATACAGGTATACAGCATAAGGAATATGGTCAATAATATTGTAATAACTTTGTACGGGGACAGATGTTTACTAGACTTATTGTGGTGATCGCTTCATAATGCAAAGCATTATTTAGTACACGTGAAACTAACATAATATTGTATGTTAACTTATTTCAATTTAAAAAATACATGAAAGAGAAATAAATTATCATTATAAGCCACTGGGGAGGGGCCCACGGGGACTTCTGAAAACTTAATATCCAGCATTTAAAGAGTTCCCACAATTAAATAACAAAGAACAAACTAATCAATTTAAAAATGGGTAGACTTGAATAGACATTTCTTCAAAGAAAATGTACAAGTGGCCAGTAAGTCCATGAAAAGATGCTCAGAATCACTAATGGTTAGGGAAATGCAAAGCAAGACCACAATGACATACCACTTCACACCCATTAGCATGGATATTATAAAAATAAATAAATAAATTACAAGAGTTGGTGGGGATGTAGAAAAATTAGAAACCTTGTGCACTGCTGGTGAGAATGTAAGATGGTGCAGGCACTGTGGAAAACTAGTATGGTGATTCCTCAAAAAATTTAAAATTGAATTACCATATGATCCAGCAATTTCACTTCTAGGTATAAACCCAAAAGAATTGAAAGTAAGTTCTCAAAGAGATATCTGTACACCTATGTTCGTAGAAGCATTATTCACAATGGCCAAAAAGCAGCCCAAGTATCCATCGACAGATGAATGGGTAAACAAAACATGGCACATACATACAATGGAGTATTATTCAGCCTTAAAAAGGAGGGAGGGACTTCCCTGGTGGCGCAGTGTTTAAGAATCCGCCTGCCAATGCAGGAGACACGGGTTTGAGCCCTGTTCAGGGAAGATCCCACATGCTGTGCAGCAACTAAGCCCATGCATCACAACTACTGAGCCTACACTTTAGAGCCTGCAAGCCACAACTACTGAGCCCAAGTGCCACAACTACTGAAGCCCGCATGCTTAGAGCCCGTGCTCCACACAAGAGGAGCCACAGCAATGAGAAGCCTGCACACCACAACAAAGCGTAGCCCCGCTCGCCACAACTAGAGAAAGCCTGAGTGCAGTAACGAAGACCCAATGCAGCCGAAAATAAATAAATAAATAAATTTATTTTTAAAAAAAGGAGGGAAATTCTGACACATGCTACAACATAGGTGAATCTTAAAGACATTATTGGTTAAGTGAAATAAGACAATCACAAAAGGACAAATACTGTATGATTCCACTTTGATGAGATACCTAGAGTAGTCAAACTCATAGCAACAGAAAGTAACAGAATGGCAGTCTCCAGGGGCTGGGGAGACAGGGCAATGGATATGGAATTTGGGAAGATGAAAAAAGTTCTGGGGATAGATGGCAGTCATGTTTGCACAATGTGAATGCACTTAATGCCTTTTTAAGAACTATACCCTCAGGCTTCCCTGGTGGCGCCGTGGTTAAGACTCTGCCTGCCAATGCAGGGTACAGGGGTTCGAGCTCTGGTCTGGGAAGATCCCACATGCCGCGGAGCAACTAAGCCCGTGAACCACAACTACTGAGCCTGCGCGCCTGTAGCCTGTCCTCCGCAACAAGAGAGGCCGCGACAGTGAGAGGCCTGCGCACCGCGATGAAGAGTGGCCCCCGCTCTCCGCAACTGGAGAAAGCCCTCGCACAGCAACGAAGACCCAACACAGCCAAAAATAAATAAATAAATAAAAAGTTGAACCTTCTTTTAAAAAAAAAAGAACTATACCCTTTTAGGGAATTCCCTGGCAGTCCAGTGGTTAGGACTCTGCACTTTCACTGCTGAGGGCCCGAGTCCGATCCCTGGTTGGGGAACTAAGATCCCACAAGCCGCTATGTGGCCAAAAACCCCCCCCCAAAACCAAAAAACTGTACCCTTTTAAATAGGTTAAAAAATGGTGAATTTTATGTGCATGTATTTTACCACAATTTTAAAAATTAATGTTTATAAATTTTGTTACGCATCTTTTAAATTAAAATACACATTTAAGAAATGCAAGCAATTAATTTTGGGAGAGAACTTGTACGAATAAATGGAGAGGGAGCTAGAAGAGGCTGGGGGAACCAGCAGACCACAACACCGTTGTGACCCCAAGTGAAGGAGAGAGGGCAGGAAGGCTGGTTGAAGTGTCAGCTCTGCAGTTCCAAGCAAAGTTGGCAAGGCTGCCCGGGGATCCTCAATCCAAAAGTGGCCTCTCAGAGGAATCCCGCACCTCCCAGGAGTGGTCCTGCCCTGGTTGGCTTAGTCATCGGCCGGAAGCAGCCCGGGGAAAGCGTGGCGTGGATATGAAGATGGTGACGGATGTGGAGTTCAGCAGCTGGAGCTGTCAGGCAGTTCCTCTCTCCAGTCATGGCTACTAGTGACACTTCAGACCTAAGTATTAACGTCAGCGCAGACCCTGCATCCAACAGACCCTCAAAATCCCTAGATGTTCCCCTCCGCCCACTGTATTCTCACTCAATGAAATGGTCCCACCGTGAAGGCCCCAGGGCGTCACTACCGTATACGCTTGTCACGGTGCCGCCTGGTTCTTCCTAGGAACCCGGCAACCGCTTCAGTCAATGAGTTCCGGATCCCCAAACTGGCTCGGGTCCAGGAACTGAGTAGGAGCTTGGACATCTTACCGGGATGCCCATCCTGAGCCTCCGGTTCTTTCACTCGTGTCATTTTTTATGGTTTGTGCGCGTTCAGTAGTCGTTTGGGTCTGCCTGGCCCTCAGGGTGCTATGCTCTGTTAACTATCTCTACCACTTCTTGCCCCTCCAGCCCGGCTGGACATCCCCGG
Source organism: Eubalaena glacialis (assembly GCF_028564815.1). Classification (NCBI taxonomy): domain Eukaryota; kingdom Metazoa; phylum Chordata; class Mammalia; order Artiodactyla; family Balaenidae; genus Eubalaena; species Eubalaena glacialis. The sequence goes on along the minus strand of NC_083718.1, from coordinate 4,783,451 downwards.
ACTCAGGACCCCGCTCCGGCGGCTCCAGATTCCCCACCGCCAGCCCACGGTGGTGGGAACCTCTCAGCAGCGCGCTCTAGCGGCCCCGGGAACAGGATGCCCTCCGGGTCATCCCGCCGAACACTTTCGGGTTTTCTGGCCTCACAAAATATATCCATTCCAGCACATTCGTCACCGGCAAAGCCCATTGACAATCCCCAGGAAATAAAAATCGACTCTGGGTAATCAAATAAGCTCTAACCTTTTTTTATCCTCTGGGCTTAGTCTCGTTTCACTGGCTCACAGGGTCCCATGTGCAGGGGAATCACACCGGGCCCTTCCGACCGGAGCTCCCGGTGCTAAAGGGCTGCGCCCGCACCTCAGCTCAGGGCCCCGTGCAGACGCTGCACACGACACTCCGTCCAAGATGGCGGGTGCCGGGCGAGGGCAGAGTCGCTGCACCCGGCACTGCGATCTGGAGCCTGAGCAGCGCAGCTGCCCCGCCCCCGAGAGCCCCGCCCCCGAGAGCCCCGCCCCCGAGAGCCCCGCCCCCGAGAGCCCCCGCCCCCTCCCAGCGGAGGAGCCCTTGCAAAGCAGCCCCGCACTGCCCGTCAGGAGAGCCTGTGCTCCAGAGCCCGAGCTCGCGCCTCTCCGCTCTCTGACCCAAGAAGAAAGCTTTCCTTTGCTTGGTTTGAACCCAAGTGGGTCTCGTACTATTGGCCGGAGCGACACCAAGCAGGAACCTTGTTGGGGACCCACTCGGCAGGGTCGGTAACGCATTCACTTCCCTTATTATTCCTTCTTCCAGGCCATCTTGGGCATTTATTCTGTTCTTCACTTTTTTTTTTTTTAATTAATTAATTAATTTATTTATGGCTGTGTTGGGTCTTCGAGGGCTTTCTCTAGTTGCGGCGAGCCGGGGCCACTCTTCATCACGGTGCGTGGGCCTCTCACTGTCGCGGCCTCTCTTGTTGGGGACGCGCAGGCTCAGTAGTTGTGGCTCACAGGCCCAGTTGCTCCGTGGCATGTGGGATGTGGGATCTTCCCAGACCAGGGCTCGAACCTGTGTCCCCTGCGTTGGCAGGCAGATTCTCAACCACTGCGCCACCAGGGAAGCCCCTGTTCTTCACTTTTTTTTTCAGGCTTTTAAAAGCCACCCTAGCAGTGAGTTAGACACATCAGAGTGTCCTGGACAGGGTATTAAATTCCGAGAAGGATCCTTCAAGTCAAAGATTCTTACTTACCTGCTCTTATTTCTGCCCATGAAGATCCAATCCTGGGGATACTCACCTGGCTCCTCCTGGTCCGTCCTGTTAATAATTCTTTCACCTCCTGGGGGGTAGTCTCCTTCCTCACTTGTCAGGCTGTCCTCAGCTGGCTTATGCTGAAATTTAACCCTGGATTATCAACCTGGCAGCCAGGAAAGGAGGCGGGGGCAGCTCTTGGGGGAGAGGGAGGCTCCTAAGGCATCTTTTAGCACAAGGGAACTGCCAGCTCTTACTGGGGAAGGCTGGGCCACCTTTGCAAGCTCCCAGGTTTCAGGTTGCTCTGCAGAGCCCCAAGGGCACCCAGGTAGACACCACCACCCCATGTTTCAAGCTTCCAGGTTTCCTCATCCAGAGTACTGACTTCAGGACACCAGACCTGCCTAAGAGGAGCATCCGAATGGATTCCATTAGACCTACAGCCCGTAGCTCAGCTGGGTGCTCTTCCACTGCAGGAAATCAGAACCTCTTTGTAAGCTACCCCACAGTCCCTCTGATCCTCACCCCCAGCCTTTAACCCACTGTTAGTGGCTCTCAGGTTCTCATTTTCCTTCTTCGGGGCACCAGTTCAGCTTAGCTCTATTGCCTGTAGGTATTTTCCCCCATACCTTTCAAATACCTGAATCAGTACACCTGCATCAGTACATCGCATTGCCCTCCAATGCGATGTCTTCCTAGGTCACTGCTGGTGAAATCTTTAGCAATCAGGCCACCATCTTGCAGTAAGGATTCTCTGTATCCCAGCTAGCTCCCCACCTTATGCTCCCTGGAGATATGAACAGCACATTTTTATGGCCCCTACATTAAGTAAGCAGGGAGAGTTCTTGTATAGATATGTATAGAAATAAATGGTAGTTAAAATAACTACTATCACTCTTACTTAAGTTCTCTATAATAACTCAGTTCTCTGATCTATCCAACAGGAGTAATTTAGTATCTATCATATCTAATTCATATATTTTTGGAGACTCAAATATAACACTTCATTTAAGGGTGCACTTAAAATTTTTAAAGATAAAAAACAGTACTAGTGAAAGGTCTTTATAACTAAGAACAGCTCTTAATTTTTCCCTTTTCCCTAGGAGAACAAGATTGATGTTGTATAAGGAGATACTAAGCACAGCACCTTAAGCAATTGAACTTGAATAAATCTGTAAATATCAGTTTCAGTCAGGGAGCTAAGTATATACTTACCAAATGTTCTGAAGATACATTCAAAATGTATCTTATTGAAGGCTTCAAATAAAAAAAAATATAAAACTAATGATATTACTTAAGAGTTTTCCTCCATTAGATTTAAAAGCAATGATAATAAATGGTAAGATCCTTTACTTACAGAGGTGCAGGTGAATGTAGCTAAAAATGAGATTTAACAATGTGTATTAATATGTGGTGATCTGAAGGCATGTCATAAGGCAGTGCTTTTCAAATTATTCCAACAAAGTCTCCCTAACTTAAAAGGAAAATAAATTCAAATACCCAAAGAGGGATTGGTTGGGAAAAAAACTTTCATTGAATGTATGTCATGGTCAGGTGTATGAGCCAGCAGTGCACACGTGTTAGTCAGAACAACTTAATGCCCAGCAATAAGATTCTCATCTAATTTCTTTGACTATTTTTATTATCACAAAGGCAATATCAGAAAATACAGATAATCAAAAGAACAACATAATGAATTCACACAATCCCATCCACCTTGAGAGATCTCAGTGAATACCTTCAGATCTTTCTCTACGCATGTATGTTCATGTGTGTACGTATATGTGTGTGTCTGTGTTATTTTAAAATGGGGTCAGGCTATATATACTCTTTAAAAACCTGTCATAATTTCAGTCATCTACTAATTATTAGACAATTAGGGCATTCCATCTTATTCTCTATTGTTATATACTTAGGTTCTGTCCCTACTTTTCATAATAAAATCAACAAGCAGGAATCATTGGTCCAAATAAACCAGAAAAAATTTTAAAGTATAAACATCTTTTAAAATTAAAAAAATACTGGCTTTAAAAATGTTTAAGAAGACAGTTGTAAAATCATGCTGTGTCACATCTTACCAATTCTTTGAACACCAGTGATTGTGGAAGGCTGGTTTTCAACTAAACATTCCCATACCATGAATGTCCATATTTTTCTTTATAGTCTTTGTAATATATGTGTTCATAGCTAAATAATACATTGTTCATGTTTGTATGTTTTTGAGCTTTATTTAAATGACTTTACATGTATGCATTCCACTGTTTTTCACCTCCATGTCTTGTATAGCTGCGGTCCATTTGTTTTCACTGCTGTGCAGTATCCCATTGCTAGATCATATCACTGTTTTTTTTTTCTCTTGTCAACAAACACTTGCATAGTGTCCAGGTTTTTGCTCTTACATACTATGCTGTTAGAAAAATTCTTCTGCAAGTCTGCAGACAAATATATCAGATTCTCTGCCAAAAGTGAAGTTATTGGTTGTAAGATATGCACATTTCCAACTTATCAGAGTGCCAACTAGCTTTCCAAAGCATTTGTGCCAATTTATACTCCCACCCACAGAGTATAACTATTTTCTTTGCTCCAGTTCACAGGCAATTTTTCTTTGTTTTACAATCTGTTGGGTATAAAATAATATCTAATTGTGGTATTACTTTGGATTGTCCTGAGGAATTTAGGTTGAGCACCTTTTCATACTTTTATTAGCCGTTTATATTTTCTCTTCTTGGAATAACTATTCATGTCTTTTGATATTTTTAATTTTTTTTTTAAACATCTTTATTGGAGTGTAATTGCTTTACAATGGTGTGTTAGTTTCTGCTTTATAACAAAGTGAATCAGTTATACATATACATATGTCCCCATATCTCTTCCCACTTGCGTCTCCCTCCCTCCCACCCCTCTAGGTGGTCACAAAGCACCGAGCTGATCTCCCTGTGCTATGCGGCTGCTTCCCACTAGCTATCTATTTTATGTTTGGTAGTGTATATATGTCCATGCCACTCTCTCGCTTTGTCCCAGCTTACCCTTCCCCCTCCCCGTATCCTCAAGTCCATTCTCTAGTAGGTCTGTGTCTTTATTCCTATCTTGCCCCTAGGTTCTTCATGACCATTTTTTTTTCTTTTTTTAGATTCCATATATATGTGTTAGCATACGGTATTTTTTTTCTCTTTCTGACTTACTTCACTCTGTATGACAGACTCTGGGTCCATCCACCTCACTACAAATAACTCAATTTCGTTTCTTTTTATGGCTGAGTAATATTCCATTGTATATATGTGCCACATCTTCTTTATCCATTCATCTGTCGATGGACACTTAGGTTGCTTCCATGTCCTGGCTATTGTAAATAGAGCTGCAATGAACATTGTGGTACATGACTCTTTCTGAATTATGGTTTTCTCAGGGTATATGCCCAGTAGTGGGATTGCTGGGTCGTATGGTAGTTCTAGTTTTAGTTTTTTAAGGAACCTCCATACTGTTCTCCACAGTGGCTGTATCAATTTACATTCCCACCAACAGTGCAAGAGGGTTCCCTTTTCTCCACACCCTCTCCAGCATTTATTGTTTGTAGATTTTTTGATGATGGCCATTCTGACTGGTGTGAGATGACATCTCATTGTAGTTTTGATTTGCATTTCTCTAATGATTAGTGATGTTGAGCATCCTTTCATGTGTTTGTTGGCAATCTGTATATCTTCTTTGGAGAAATGTCTGTTTAGGTCTTCTGCCCATTTTTGGATTGGGTTGTTTGTTGTTTCCTTATATTCATCCCTAGGTACTTTACATTTTTGATGCATTATAACTCTATCTCTTAAAATTGTATCTTCTAATTGTTTGTAACATGCATAAAAATAATAAAGTTGATTTTTAATATTGATTTTTATCTCCAGTAACCCAGTCAAATTTTCTCATTTGTTCTAACAATGAAACTAAACTTATTGTTGTTTTCTATTCTATGACAACTTTATCATGTTTTCTTTCTGTCTTTACAAAATTTACAATTTTTATTTTTCTTTTTTGTCTTAATGCTGATAAGGGCTTTCAGTATATTGTTGATAGAAGTGGTAACAGCAAATATCTTTTTCTTATTTCATGTTTTAAAGGAGGTTCTTCTAAAGTTTAGCCATTTAGTATAATGTTTGCTATAGATTTCTACAGCTACATTTAAATACTTTTAGGAAGTTATATTCTAAGCCCCAATGCATACTATTTTAGAAGTATTAAAGCTTCCCAGTGAACAAAACTCTTTAACATTATGTAGTATCCCTTTATATTCTAACATTTTTTGCCTTAAAGTTTATTTCATCTGCTATTAATATAACTACAGCAGCTTTCTCTTGGTTAGAATTTGTTTGGTATATAATTTTTCATCTTTTCTCTTTCAACATTTTTGCACTAATATTTTAGGTATGTTTCTTTTAAGCAGCATATAGATTTAAAAATTCATTCTAATAATTTTAATCTTTGAGATGTTAGTTCACTTCTATTTGATGATTACTAATATAGTTGCATTTATTTTTATAATTTTATAATTCTTATGCATCTCATTTTTTTCTGCTTCTTTCTCTTACTGCTGTATTTTGGATTGATTTTTTTCCTTATGCCATTTTTTTCATGTTTTCAAAATTATGTGCTATATTTTATCCTCTTTGTGGTTATTTTTGAAAATTAGTAAGCATGTTTAACTGATCAACTTTATTCCATAGCTTTTTCCTCCTCCCAAACAATACAAGATTATTGAACTCTTCAATTCTGCTTATTCCTCTCCTGGCTTACATCCTACTATTGACCATTGTGTTAACTTTATTTAATAGTGTTTTTAAATTCCATTAATTAGACATTAGTATCATAATTTTAAATAATCAGTCTTTGTTTAGCTTTACTTACTCACAGATTTACAAGTTTCATTGCTTAACTTCCCTTCTCACATCTCCATTCTTTCTGCAGTATGTTATTACGGGGTTCCTTTACTACGTTTCTGTCGATGATAAATAGTTTTTCTGTCTGAAAAAATATTTATTTCACACTTATTCTCTGGTTGCTTCGATGTACAACTCTAGGTTGACAGGAATTTCATCACATTTTGAAACAATTAAGCAGTTGCCTTCAGGTTTCTAAGGTTGCTGATTTCAAGTTGCTGTTGGTCTAATTTAATTCCTGAGTGGATAGTTTGACTTTTCTCTCTGGCCATTTTTAAGATCTATTTGTTTTCATGTTCCATACATTCACCATGATGTTCATTAGTGTCTTTTTACTTATGCTGTTTGGGAGTTACTGTACTTTCTGAATCTGAGAACTTGTGTTTTCGCAGTTACAGGAAAAAATTCTTATTGCTCTTCCCATCATTTATAATATATTATCTACTTCTGGGAATCCAATTAGACATATGGTAGACCTTCTAATTCTATCTTCCTTCTGTCTTCGATGTCTCTTAACCCCTATTTCAAATCTTCCATCTCTTGATCTTTCTGTGTTTTAATTTGGGAAATATCATGTATGTGTATGTGTGTATGTGTGTATGGAAAAACCTGAACAAACTCTTCGGCCAACCCCATAAATGTTATATATATATATATATATATGCACACACACACACACATTCTCATTTCAGTTAACTAATATATGTATGTTATATATTCTCATTCTAGTTAACTAATTCTCACTTCAGTGGTGCTTAATCCGCCCTTTAACCCACTCACTGAGTTTTTAACATTAGCTATTCTGTTTTTCATTTATGAATTTCCATTTAGTTGTCATTCCAATCTGTTTTGATTTTTAAACCTCTTGTGTTGCTTCCATCTCATGTTTTCAATTCTAATTTTTATTTCTTTAAACACTTTAGACCTTTATGTTGTACTCTCTAACCAATAATTCCATTATTGGAATCTTTGATTGTCAGAGTGTACTGTTTGTTATTTGCGTTTGCCGTTGCCCATGATGCCTTGATTCCTCCTGTGCTTTGTAATTTTGGGTTGTGAAATCATGGCCAGAGGTCTTTTTCTGTAGGAATCTTGTGGGGCCAATGTTGAAGCTTTATCTCACTAGAGAGAATGTGTTTCTTTTTGCTTCTGTCAAGCAACCAGGGGTTCTACTAACTTAGGACAAATTCTTGTTCTCATCCTGACTTGGATTTTACAGGACTAAGTAGGTAGTACTACTACCTACTACCTACTACCTGCTTCAAGTAATAGTACTGAATTGTACTCCCCACCGAATTCATCTGTTGAAGTCCTAACCCCCAATGTGACCGTACTTGTAGTAGGGCCTTCAAAGAAGTATTAGGGTTCAATGAGGCCATAAGGCAGGGCCCTAATCCAAATAGGACTGGTGTTTTGTAAGAAGAGGGAGAGACCCCAGGGTAGCATGCACACAGAGGGAAGACCATGTGAAAACACAGCAGGGAAAGAGTCGGCTGCAAGCCAAGGAGAGAGGTCTTAGGAGGAACCAAACCTGACAAGACCTTGATTTGGATTTCCAGGCTTCAGACTGTGAGAAAACAGATTTCTGTTGGTTAAGCTATCCAGTCTGTGGCATTTTGTTGTGGCCCCCTAGCAGACTAACATAGTAGGGAATAAAACTTTAACCTCTAACTCATGTGTGCGCAGACCTCTCTTTACAAATTTTCCGGGGAGTCCAGGCAGAGTCAGACAGGAGCCCTGCCTTCTCTCACTCCTGGCGGGCAGATTTGTTTTATAGTCCAGCCGTTCACCGAGGGCAGGGCTCTGACAAAGGTCAAGTGCTGCACTCACTAAGGGAACAGCTCTCAGAGTGTCTCAACCCAAGGATCTTGTCTCAGACCATTCAACTGGCACAGGCCAATGACTCCATCAGCCACTAAGACTCAACTCCCAAGACTGACAAATTCTCCAGGACAACAGTAGTGTCAGAGACAAATTACAACCCTGATGTTTAGCTCAGTTTTCAGGTTTTGGTACCTAGATTTTTCCTACTTTTTCAGGCTTAACTGTGCATTTAAAAATATGGTTGTTTTGCTTTTCCATCTAGGTTTTTGGTAAGGGAAATTTTTAAGGATACCTACTGTGCCATATGCCTGGAAACTAAGGTCCCATTAGTCTTGTTATACGAGTAAGAAAACCTTCCCCAGAAGCATTCCTGCAGAATTTCTCCCGTGTCTCATTGGTAGGAGCTTTTGTAAATCAATCAGTGCAGGAAGAATGGGATTTCCAAGGTTGACTTAGACTGGCCAGAATTTATCTCAGGGTCCCATGGGGGAGTGATGGACAATGAAACATATTTGGGGAACTGTTGTGGAGACAAAATATCATGACTGCAACATGGATAATTTAGGGGAGGTGGGTAAATTAGTCTGATTAGTACAGAATGTTTGACCTAGAGAGTAACAGGACATAAGACTAGAAAGATATTTCAGGGGTCAAAGTGTTGGAGTACCAAAAATGCCTAGCTAATGAGTTCATATTTACATATCCTACATGTAAAATTTTGACATTGAGGATTTTCCAACCAGAAAATGACAATTAAAATGGTGTGTTAGAACTGTTATTTTGACAACAGTGTTAAGAATGAATTAGAGGAGGAACAGAATAGAGGCAGGAATTATAATTTAGGCATCTACTGCAGTAACTTAGTCATCAAGTGACAACGACCCAAACCAGGTAAGATTTCAATAGGAATTTAAAGAAAGAGAGACACACATTATGAGAGAAGAATGAATGAAATGTGACTGAATTGGACATAGGACAAATTAGGGGGAAAAAAGGCAAAGCGCTAGTTTACTTAAATAAATATTTTTGACCGTATGAAAAAGACTTGAGTCATATTATAGGCTTCCAGTTCCAGCTCTGCCGTTTCCTGGGTGGTGACTTTGGGCAAATCACTTAGAATCTTTAGTCCTCAGTTCCATCATTTGTAAAAAATGGATATGATTATATATTTTCTATCTTAAAATGTTGTGAGATTTAAATGAAATAGAGTTTCTGAAAGTACGTTGAAAATTCAATAAGACGATAGATGTGTATTAGGACACCTCTACCATATACAAGGATTTAGGTTGGGTATTACAACAGACACTAGCAGATATGACTGTATTCTTTAAGGTTATAGCTCAGTGTTGGGAGAAGGGACACATAATTATTTATGTCTTAAGAAGGTATGAAGAGGAAAGGGGTAGAGGGGTAAATCAGAGATGGCAAGGACAGAGTTGGATACATTTCCATCCAGGTAAGGAGATGTGGCTAGTGGATGAAGTCACTTCCAGGCTGAGGTGGTTAGGTACCTTTTGGTGAATTTAGAGGTTATCAGTTAAAAATAGTGGTGCAAAAGGAGACTGAATTCCGGGATTACTACTTGAAGGAGAGCTGACTGACCAGAAACATACCCTGTGGGTTTTGCATAAGTAAGAAATAAACTTTCACTGTAGAAATTCATTCACACCTTGGTATTGCTCATTATAGCAGTTACCTTGCTTTGACCGAAACAGGGGGATTAGGGAAGTGTTTCAGTTAACCGTTGATGATACAAGTTACCCCAATACCTACTGACTTAAACCAACAACCATTTTATCTGTCATGACTCCACAAGCAGCAAATTGGGCAGGCTCAGTTGAACAGTTCTTTTTCTGGTCTACCCAGAAATCACTCCTGAGGCCGTATCCATCTGACAGATTCACGGGGGCTGGACTAAGGCGGCCTCATTCACACATCTGGCGGTGGGTACTGCGGTCAGCAGGGGCGCCTCAGTTTTCCTCCTCGAGTGTTCTGCCGAAGACTATTGTGGGCTTGTTTATTTACAGCATGGTCTCATGATTCCAACTCTGTCTAAAGGAAGGGCGGGGGCACACAAGCTTTACAAACAGTGGTTTGTGTCACGTTTGCTAAAGTCACAATAGCCAAAGCAAGTCGCATAACCAAGTCCCAATTTAAGTGGGAAAGAGAAACCTCAACGCTTGATGGGAGGAGATGCAAAAATCCCAACGCAAGGGGATATGAGCATATGGATGGGGGGGGGGATTATTGAGGTCAATTTTACGAACAAGCTGTCACGAAGAACAAGAGATCACATTTTATGTGTATATGAAAAGGTTGAGGGAGGAAATAACATTTTAGGTGGACGCCGAATGATGCAAGCATATGTTATCAGACTTGAAATGACAATAATTTACTCTCTGACAATTTGGGGAACTGGAAACCAAAATCCAGCAGGGCTGCCGTCCCTCTGGGGGCCCCGTGGGGGGTCCCTTCCTTTCCTCACCCAGCATCCTGGGCTTCCCACCGCATCTCTCCAGCGTCTCCCTCCATTGTCATATCATCATGTCCCCTGTGTGTCAGTTATAAGGACACTTGTCACGGGATTCAGCACCGCCACCTCGGATAATCCAGGAGGACCTCCTCATCTCAAAATCCTTAGCTTAATTACATCTGAAAAGACCATTTCTTTCCAGAAAAGGTATCATTTTTAGGTTCCAGAGATCAGAACACAGACATATATTTGGGGGGGCATGCATCATTAGCCCATTACAGGTCTAAATACCAGTGAAAACACAGGGCTTGTGAAATTGGCCTTTAAAAAAGACCCAACTATATGATGCCTAAAAGAAACTCATTTTAAAATACAAAAACACAAATAAATTAAAGGGGTAGGAAAAGCTATACCATGACAACCCTTATCAAAAGAAAGCTGGAGGGCTTCCCTGGTGGCGCAGTGGTTGAGAGTCTGCCTGCCAATGCAGGGGACACGGGTTCGAGCCCTGGTCTGGGAAGATCCCACATGCTGCGGAGCAACTAGGCCCGTGAGTCACAACTGCTGAGCCTGCGCGTCTGGAGCCTGTGCTGCGCAACGAGAGGCCGCGACAGTGAGAGGCCCGCACACCGCGAGGAAGAGTGGCCCCCGCTCGCCGCAACTAGAGAAAGCCCTCACACAGAAAGGAAGACCCAACACAGCCATAAATAAATAAATAAATAAAATTTAAAAGAGATAAGCAAAACATTCTCTCTATAAATTTGATCTTTAAAAAAAAAAAATCTAATTTGTTTTTAAAAAAAAGAAAAAAGAAAAAAAGAAATACCATCAGACAGAGCAATTGGTGGTGAGAGCATCCTTATAGAATTGTACAAATATGACCATTCACACAGCAAGTGTACAGTTTAGCTACATGTAAAAGATCCACGTTCCACAGGACTCCACAGATGCATCAATTTTACACCTGTAGGAAACCCAAAAGGCTTGTGTGCTGTGCTGATCACTGAGGCGCATCCCTCCTGCTCACCACGGGGAGGATATTAACATAGACCATAGTCGGCAGACTAGTCAGACACGTCAGTGTCATGGATATTTGACCTGAAACTCAGTGTGCCTTTCACTGCGGTCATGGAACAGTGGACATGCTTTTCTCCCTCAGGCTGCAGCAAGAGTGCAGAGAACAAGGCTCTGATTTGTATGTTGTATTTACGACCTGAACTGAGATCTCTTTGCTGCTGTGTTGGTATGTGGGAAATCCTACAAAACAGTGGCTGCCCGTGTAATTGTAAAAGCACAACACTAATCCATCTATTGTAATAAGGTACAAATGGAATTACATTCTTGCTAGCTCTTTAGCAATGTTCTTTCTGGGAAATACACTGTTAATACCGAATATCCATAAGAGTAGGTTTCATTTCAAATAATTGCATAACAAAAGGGCTAGAAGTAATTAGTCTGGATATTTTATGTGACAGTGATTGTGTGCATGTAGTTTATAATTGGAATGATTGTTCAGGGTTAACAAGGCTGCACTCCACTGTCAACATACACTGACTTCATTTGAAATGCAGCCCATACACTGCACTTACCATTAATTCAATGACTGTTTGGGGGGAGCTTACTAAATAGATTTCCAGATAAAATCACGGTTACCTTGTTGTTATCTTAGGATATTGTCTCTCAGGACAATAGACTGAGATCAACCGATGTGTTGATAAAACCCAACACTGATTCTTAACCATAAAATATTAGGGGAAAGTGCATTTGTATCATTTCTTTACTGTGTGACTCAGATGTGAGGTTTTGCTGCCGTTATGCGTTCATTCATTTCAACAAGCTTTTCTTTTTTAGCATTTCCTATGTACTTGTGCTGCTAGGGATACAAAGATGATTAAGACAATCCTTTGCCCTTAAAGACCTCACAAGCTGCTAGTAAAAAAGCCCTCATAAATACAAAACCATACAATAAGAAAGTGCAAATGTAGAGACACATTTTGGATATTATGGAGCACTGAAGCGGTGTGCCCAGCCCAGCCTGCAGAGGAGGCAATGAGCAAGATGAGCAGTCAGGGAGGGCTTCATGGAGGAGGGGACATAGGGACCGAGGTTTAGGGACAGGCATGACTTCACCACTTCAAGGAGCTGATGGATATCTTTGTCAGAATAAATATCGCGCGCGGAGTATGAACAATCCGTCTCCGGCACTTAGGAGAGGGCCCTAATACAGAATAAGTCCTCATTATTTGTTATTTACATCAATGAGCCATTCCGTTCTAGCTGTAGCCGTGGGGAAAGAAATGATAACAAACTGAACTAGAAGAACGATAGACGCAAAGGAGGATGGGTTTGAGACATAGATAAGTAAAACAGGTAGGACTTGGTGATCACCTGGGTGGGGAGATGTGGAAAGAGTGAAGGGTCATTCTCTGAAAAGAAATCTCTGAATTTGCTGTGCTTTTGGAAGAGGAAATAAACAGGGCAGTAGGATTTCGAAGGGAATGATGGTGAAGTCCATTCTGAGTTTGGGGGTATTTGTAAGTGTATCTGTACAGCAGGCAGGTGGAGAGTAGGTGTTCGGACCTCACAAGCGTGGATCCTGAGCAGGGATCTGGGAGCCGTGAGCATGTAGGTAACAGATTAAAAACATAAGCATAGATTAAATCACGGGAGGGCGCAGTGTGCAGTGAGAAGGGCTGAGGGCTGCTGCTTTCAATGCAGTCAGGTAAGTACTGTCTGTCCGAGTGCCCCGAATTTAACCATCAAGTCATGCCTGCCGCCTCACCTTGGCGGTGGGGGAAGAAGCTGGTCTACTGCTCAGTGGAGAGTGATTGCGAGGGTGGAGGAGGACCTGAAATGGCTAGATTCCTTCATGTCAGGCAGCCCATCCACAGCTTGTCTGTCCAGGGAGATGAAAATAAAACAGAAAGATAGGAGCCGAGGGCAGGAGCGCTCCGGGCAGGCAGCGCTGGTGGGCGAGCACCCCTCGTGAAGAAAGCCGAGATTCGCTGGGCTGGCAAACAGAAGCGGTTATAATTCCCCGAAGAATTTTCTAAGACCAGCTCTGTAAAACAAAGTGTGCTATGGGATGTCTGATGAAATGAAACGAAGATTCCCTATGGGCGACCTTAGGGGCGTGTGACATTTGCTCTCAATCATAAGAATTGAGAGTGAAATGCGCTCTGTGTGGAGCATGACATGTCATAACTCACCATCCGGCTACTTGAAAGACATCAAATACGTAAATCAGTGTCCAAAAACAACTGAGCCAAACAGGCAGTGCCCGGACAAGACGTCTGTGCTCTGTGACCCCAGCACCCATTTGCCCACTAACAATGCAGTACATTCATAATTCGTTAAAAGATGACACAGATAACACTTAAAATTAATCAGAGGCAGCTTTGGGGGGCTTACATCAGACAATTTGATAATGTGTACATATGTCCTGATTGTCAGTAAAATGGCCCGATGCTATTTAATAAATACAATTTAATAAGACCTCAGAGTTAGTATCTTTATCACCCAGTTTTTAAAGTATTTACTTGCAATTATTCATCCATAGTAAATATTTTCAAATTTGCATCATTATGTAAAGAATGTCAATTTTAGAATTTCGTATGAAATGTTTATCCATTAGCTAAGGATTATATATTTCAGAATGAACAACCACGGACTTGCCCATGTGAAAAGCCTTTATTCACTAAGTGTCATAGTAATAGGTACAAAAGTACAGGTGGGGTTGTGGAGATACAAAGATGAAAACAGCATATTCCCTACCACAGGGGTCCCCAACCCCCGGGCCACAGACCGCTACTGGTCCGTGGCCTGTCAGGAACTGACCGCACAGCAGGCGGTAGCGGTGGGCCAGCGAGTGAAGCTTCATCTGTATTTACAGCCGCTCCCCATCGCTCAAATTACTGCCTGAGCTCCGCCTCCTGTCAGCATGACGGTGAGTTGTATAATTATTTCATTATCTATTACAATGTAATAATAATAGAAATAAAGTGCACCATAAATGTAATGCGCTTGAATCATCCCGAAACCATCCTGCACCAACACCCCACCCCATCCATGGAAAAACTGTCTTCCACAAAACAGGTCCCTGGTACCAAAAAGGCTGGGGACTGCTGCCCTACCATCTTGTTTACAATCTGTTGAGAAAAGAGTGCCCCCCCCAAATTACTACATATAAAAAGCTAACATTTGTTCATTGTGCCCCCAGCATCAATACAGGCCGTTCTCAGGCCTGGGTTTGGGGGGTTCACAAGGCAGTTCCCGAGACAGGCCCCGACTGCCTTCGGCACAACCTATACTCATGAAGATCGGTTCAGGAACGGACACATGATGAAGAGATGGCTGTTAGAACTTCTGGGGGCAAAAAAGGCTTCTTCTCGTCCAGGAGCTTTATAACAAGGCTCTCTTTTCAGCCGGACAAGGATGAGAAAGCTGTTTGCAGCCATCCTTCACCCACGAGAAAAGTACCTGCCTGAAAAGGCCACGAGCAATGAGGAGGCAGAGTTGGGAAAGGAGCCTGAGCCCTGGCCGTGGCACTGCACCTGGATCAAGTCCTGCCTCACGGTGATGGGAGCCCATCCCTTTTACTGTAACCAGACAAAGCTGTGTGATCCACAGCCTACAACCTAGAGAGGCCTAATGTAACTATTTAAAAATCAATGCCTAGGGAAGCCTAGGGAAACACATTTCTCTGAACCTTCCTCCTCCTCCAAATAACAAACATGTTCAGTATCAACACAAACATCACAGATGATAGGAAGGGGTATAAAATATGTGCCGTATCATGTAACATGCAGAGATGTGGCACAGAACTCTTTCCAAAGCAAACCTGGGTGTAAATGCTTCATAACTAAAGTGGGAACTACATTTACCATTCTAAGGTGGAACACTGTGCCCCCATTTTCATACAGCTGTGTCTACTGTGAGGGCAGACAGTCTGAGAAGAAATGAACACACGCTAGAATAAG